>NC_089837.1:184205588-184508921 GCF_035609145.1 Eleutherodactylus coqui | reverse complement strand
ATGTAAAATAAATGTCAATCAAATGTCAATCAAATCTTCATCTGTTAAGCCTAAGTGATATACAGTAAATATATGGAGTAGAATGCCTTGCCTTAAATAGCCACAACACTTTCAACAAATAGTTATGTGATAGCCAATCTGTTAACTAGTAAAAGTGCAAATCACTTTATATATCTAAAGGCCCATTTACATGGGACAACTGTTGGGCAAATAATGCCCAGCACTCGTTCCCGCACATGCTCGCTCCTGTGCTGTTACACAGGAGCGAGTATCGCTGGCTCTCTGACAGAGCAGCCAGCTGGGGGCCGGGGAGGCTGGAAGAGGTTTCACTCCTCGCTCTCCCCCCGCCGCTCTCTATTTACTTTAACAGCAGCCATTCAGCACTGAACGGCTGCTGTTTGCACTGAATGATCATCATCCAGTATTTTAAAGCTGCATAAAATCCTGAACGATGATCTTCAGTGTAAACAGTGGCTGTTCAGTACTGGACGGCCGCTATGTTAAGTGAATGGAAAAGGGTGGGGGAAATCTCCTCCAGCCGCCCCTCTAGGAGCCGATACTCGCTCCTGTGCAACAGCATGGGAACGAGTACTTGTGGGGAAGAGTGTTGGGTATCGTTTACCTGACAGTCATCCCGTGTAAATGTATCCTGCTCACACGGGTGAGCAGGATATTGGGCCAAGAAACTTAGCCCAATATCACGCTCGCCAATGTGTGTTTTTATGGCAATGCAAGGCGTTTTATGTCAAAAACGCCTACCATTACTTTAGTAAAGTAGCGGAAGATCAGCAAGTGTTTCCCATCATTTTCAACTTTAATTTGCATGAGGTACTATTACTGTGCAAAAATAGTAGAACATTAAACAAGCAAATAAATGTCTTGTCCTAGTTATGTGATGATAACACAGGTGTAACACTATAGTTCTTCCAGCTATATACTGGGATGAGCTATGCACCTGTGTGTCCATCACATGGCAAAACAGATTTCTTTTTCCAGGAAAAAAAACAATGAAAGTTGCTGTTCAATGTTTGCAAGCAGAAATCTTGGAAACAGAATGGAATTAAAGGGGTTGTCCTTGTTTGGTGCTAAGTGTTAAGGCAGCAGAAATGCAGTCGGCTCACAACCTGAGGGCTACAAGTTCAATCCCTGCATGCTTCAGGTATCCAACTCAAGGTTGACTCAGCCTTCCATCCTTCCGAGGTCAGTAAAATGAGTACCCAGCTTGGTGGGGGGTAATAAATAAATTACTTGAAAGTGCTCCAGAAAGATTTTTTTATTTTTTTACCTATCCTCGGGATAGATCACCAATAGATGACTAGGATCTTATTTCTGTCATGCAACTTAGTGAAAATGTTTGGTTATTTAGCAATCAGATGCTTGCTCTACCCAACATACATGTGCTGGTGCTTACATCTATGTCACATAAATGTGCTCTTTTAGGTCGCATCCAGTATGGAGCTTTCATACATTTCCTATGTGACTCTTGCGCATGCTCTTTTATAAGTTTAACACGTAGTTACTGGATACCTGCTGTAAGTCGACATCACAGGTGAGTTAAATGTAGTAATTCTGAGTTTCTGCTATATATAGATACGCTATTACCCTTGTTGTTACCTTGTTGTTTACCGATGATAAAGCCTATTCATTGGTAGTGGGCAATATGGGTGGAGATTTATTTCTCTCCTGATTTGGCATATCATCTTTCCACATGTATGTTTTTGAGGCAAATGTGATTGGGTAAGGGACTGATGGTTTCTTGTTCTTCCTTGTCAGTTGTCCATTTGTTTTATAGTTGCTTTTAGGGTTTTCAATTTTAGAAGCTATAAAAAAAAATTGTGGCCAAACCTGTCTATTTTTTGAGGGGTGCAGATTTCAAAATAGCGTCTATTGAGGGGTGTTTCTTATGTATTGGCACCTCAAGACCTCTGCAAACCAAAAATAGTGTCTAGAAAATGTCCCAATAAGAGGCAGTATGCAAAATCCACAAGTTGCTCCATCATTTCTCAGTTTTGTGTTTGAGTCACGTTGCACATTAGGGCCAAATATGGGATATGTCTAAAAACTGCAATACTGAAATAAATAAATCTGGAATATTGATTCTCTTTTAACTTCTACTGTTATGCAGAAAAATATGAAAATATGTTTAAAAATTGAAAATCTGTCAAAATTAAAAAAGACAGAAATTTTAAATTCCACCTTTACTTTGCTTTCATTCCTGTGAAACACCTAAAGGGTTAACAATGTTCCTAAATACCACATTAAAAACTTTGAGGGGTCACTTCAAAGTCATTTCAGAACTAAATTGGTCCCTTAAGAATAGGTCTGGGTTACTTTCTTCAAAATTAAAAAAATGTCCCTAGAGTATAAGCTTTTTACGTCCAAACAAACTAACAAATCAATAAATAAAAGGACACTTACGAAATAATGGCAACATAAACACTAAAATATAGCAATTATATGTGTTATTTATTAAATATTTTGTGTGGTATGACTATTTGTCTTACAATCTGAAAAATTCAATGTTTGAAAAGTGCAAATTGTTCAAAATTTTCTTTAAATTCGGGATTTTTTTTAAATAAGCACAAAACATATTGACCAAAATTAAACACTAATATAAAGTACAATGTGTCATGAAAAAACATTCTCAGAATCTCTTAATAAGAAAAAGCTTTCCAAAATTGTTACCAGATAAAGTGACACATGTTAAATTTGTAAACTGGCGTTTGGTCATGAAGGCTGCAGTGGAATGGGGTTAAAATCTAGGTGGATTGCTTATTGAAAGTAGAAGGGTTTCCAGTTGTGAAATGCCAAATTATTACACCTTCTGTGCAAAGTTTCAGAGGTTTTTCTAAATCATCTTAAAAAGAATTAAATTGTCCAGAACCTACGTAGACAGGCTAATCATGCATGCTAAACGTTTATATCCGTGGTTTTAAGATGTCTAACTCTATGATATCCTAGACAGTTTCTGATGCACTTTTTAGTATGTTTCTGTTACCCAAAGCTAGAAATAAATCCCGAAAAGAGAAAATATATAAACATGACCACTTAGATGCATTTATTAATGTTTCGAACCACATGGGGCCAGTTTTGAATTAAATTTGTTTTTCATGTGGAACATCAAGTCTACAATTTGACACAATGGCCTGTTTTATACATGTAATTAAGTTCTCAAGTAACTGACAGCTCCAGACACAATTTTAGCATCTAAATAGGAAACTGGCTATTTAAAAATAAACATGCTGCTGACCAAAGGCAAACAGTAAGCCCATTTGTTGTAATAGCGAATTATACTCCTTTTATGAGTGCTTACAAATGAATTGAGTCTTGATTTCCTTACATTTTTCTCTCATCAAAGTATGCACCCTTATCAGTAATCATGGTATTTATTTGCCTAAACAAAGCTATATTCATCACAAACCAGCTTATTTTGTTTATTTCTGAAAAACTGATGATTTGATTGATATACTGAAAGAGTGAACTGTAGTGTACATTGACCTAAAATCAACTGAAATGACATTAGAGTGGATGTATTGATAAAACTCGTTATCCACTAGTCTTGGTAAAAGATCCAAAAATTAACAGAAGAATAGTAACAGCTCAATGGGAAACACTCGTGTTTTTAGCCGTGACCTGGTCCAGTCTTCTGTGTACTATTAGAGCCGGCGTTTGCGGGAAAAAATCTAATTACATAATACACTTAGAATAACACTTATCTGTCAGCGGGATACATATTCAGCCCATTATCTTGCAGAAAAAAGTGTAAAATTCTTTTGTTTAGTTGCTATACCCTTCAATGTATCTATCTGTTAATACTAGGATATAAAACACTGACGGCAACATTTCAGGACTTGATGTTTATAAGATAACATCTAACATGTGTGATAGAACAGGGGCAAAATAGAAAGAAAATAATATACAAATTAAATCAGACATAGCTAAAACATAAACACAAGCCAAAAACATAATAGTGATGATTTTAAATAGATGAACCCACAGAGAAAAACATGTAACTCAGGTCTTGTGGAACAGTTCCCAGCTAATGTGATTTGCATTTCTACACAAATTTATTAACTGTAGTTTAATGACCTGCTTTCCTTGGGTTATTTCAGAATACATTTCCCTTAATGAATGTGAAGTTAACCCAGGAGACGAAAAACATTATTAAAGTAGTATTTCCACAATTTAAAGCTTTGCAGTGAATCAGCTTCTAACTTTTGCTTTATTTCTATGGGGAATAGAAAGAAAACGGCAATATGTTTTACATTTACATTTCCGTGGAGGATTTTAAATTATTATGGATATATTTAATGTTTCTACATTAAAAAGAGACTATAGAATTGCTTCCCTCATAGAGGAAACCGGTGCAGAACTAATAAAATTACACTTATACGTTTCCCAAGTAAGGTTACACAGCTTTATATTATAAATGAGTGTGTCTTCCCAGCTTGGGAATATGGGATCACTTGCTGCTTGCGTTGCTATTTCTTTTCAGGTGGCCTCTGCCACTTTAAGACAGTCTTTATCTTTTTTGCTGTGTCACCATTCTTTACTATCTTACTCTAGTGCTTGTCACTAGACTCCTGTATCTTGGACCTTCCTGAAAATTTGATCGGCTGCAGCCGGTTTTGTGTTTATCTGTGCAGCAGCCACTGTGCAGACGTTTCACACCGGCTTTGACAGAGACCCCTTTGACTCTGCGACCCTCTGCCTGGCTCTGCAAAGGCCCTCGTTCACACATACAAAACTTGCTACATCTTCACTTAACAGGCGGCCTTGTCAACTTCTCTGATTCTCTTTACTGCATAACTAACTGAACACTTTACAAGTTTGCTGCCTGCCAGTGATTAAATTGCGACCCTTACTACTAACTGTCACTGTTAATGTATTGCCTGTGTTGTGTTGGGGCAGACCATAACCTTTGTTACTTTTTCTAACATGGGAAATGATCTTTAAGGCTGGTGACATGCTAATTATATCACTGCCCACATCTTTGCGTAGGTGGGACCTCCCATCTTGTGCTTGGAGCACCTGTCCGTCGCCCCTTCCCCTCTGGCCGCACCGAAGACAGATAGATAAGGCTTAAGTCAGGAGTCTGAGAGTGGCTTGGCTGCTCAAATTTTCAGTGGAGGAACAGGTAAGCTTCTTCACCACCTTAAAGATACGTAAAAATGCTAATGCTCAAAATGCTTGTTTGCCCCTGCAGACTTTCAATATATGACTTCCTATGTTCATAGAATCCAGAAGAAAATCATTGTGCACCTGTGTGGTAAGAAGGTGCAGAATGGAGACACGATAAGCCAGTCTTATAGTGATTACAGAAATCCCCTTTTCATATCAGCCAAGACTAAAAGTATAAGTACATATCTTGTCTTACAAGTGATGAAGTATCATCCACCAACTAAAGGAACGTAACATGCCTGCTTGATCCGTGCCTTCAAGTTTCAAATACCTTTTCAGAAACTGAAGGCCCTTGGCAGTCACTCAACCAGCAGAGAACGCAACATAACTAGGGTATTAGTAAACTACATAGACATAGTGGAGCCCTTATCTCAGGGTATATTTATCTCATCTTTCTCCAAATGAATTGTAGCCTATAAGCAAAATACCATGCTGACAAAGATTATCTCAATGTTCATCATGACAGGTTATTGAGAGGCTCTTGGATTAGTCTTGCGCGTTGAGTTAGTCATTATAATAATAATACAATAATAATGCAATTCCCTAATATATTGGATCTACTAATAAAAGGTAATTGCTTTTGCTGTGAACAACCCCTTTACAGAAACCATATTATGTCCAAAGCAGAAGGCTGATGCAAAAGGTTGGTCTAGCTTTGTAGGGTCAGATAAATCAGTACATTGCAATGGACTGTCCTTTGATTTCAGTGGACTTTGTATCTTGCATCAAACGAGAGAATGATCAGTTAATAGCTGCTGTGCCTGACTATTGAGAGTCTGGGTAGATGGACTCACCTCAGTGCAATTAGTTCTTCATCAAATTGAATTTGCATTGGGCAATACTTAAGATGATAACATAAACGTGTATTAACCCAAAAAGTTGTTTTCAACTAATACTCCAATGAATTAAACATTTGTTCAGTTTTATAGGCATTTCATGCAGCTGTCTCCAATTTACTATTAACTGACCCATAAGGAATTTGATTTAATTAAAAAAATAATAATCAACCCTTAGCCTTCAGTGACAGGTTTATTATTACCATGTCAGCGCAGCAAGCCCCGGAGATTTTCCTGAGGTAATTGGAAGTGGCAAACGTGTACAGTGGCACAATAACTGTGTGTCCTGACCAGCATTTCAGCACTACAGCTGTCCACGGAAATCTACCGGGGTTTAGCTGCATGGTCAGTGCACAAGCCCTGGCGATTTTCCAGGCATGCCACTAAAGGGGTTAATTGAGATCTCTGCATGTCACTTACATTCAGAGTATGTGCTGACGACTCTGTATGAAAATACGTGACCCATCATTTGTGAACCAGCAAGAGACAAATGACAAGATGGCTTATAACTGCAGTATAACTTGTGTATAACTTAGTAGTTTGTGCTCATACACATTCCAAACAGCAGTTTCAGGTCTACTTGTATTGTGAAAGCCACACCACCATTGCATTGGTTAAAACCAACAAGGTAAAACAATGTCAAATATACATAATTTTGCATTATACCCGTTTTGTTGCAATTGTACAAAATGTTTTTTAGCCTAATTCCACACGGGCAATCTCTATTTTGCCCCGAAAAAATCGTGACAAAATCACATTTTTTTCCATTCACTGCTGTTTGTGTGCGTCAGCGATGTTTTTTTGGGAGAATAATCTCGCATCACATTGCTGCTGCCCGCAATAAAATCACGCGATTTATTGCAAAAGTCAATGAGACGTTGTAATGTTAAAATCACATTGCAATGCAATGAGCGTTGGTAGTGTTGCGATAAAAAGAGTCCTCCATAGGATTACATGAAAGTTAAAATATAGCACATCACAGAAAGATAGAGCATGCTGTGATATTTTTACCTCTCAACATCGCATCAGTGAAAACATCACAGAAGGGAATGAAACCATTGTAAATCATTAGTTTTATAATCTGCTTATTTTACTGAATATCGCAGCAGGTGATAAGCCACCCTACGGCCTCTTCTACACGAGCGATAGCAATTTAGATGTGAGAAATTCGCATCGCTGTCACTGCTATGTGCTTGAGATTTTCTCGCAAAAATTCTAACATTGCATTGCATGTGGTCCCGATTTTCTTGTGCAATTTTATAGTGCGAGAGAATTATTTATCAGGCAGGTGAGACGTGAACTGTCTCCGACCCAGTTAATCGCGCTGGGCTGACTTGTGTGGGAAATGTTGACCCATTGGCTCCTTGATATTTCCTCAAGATGGCTGCTGTAACTCCTTACAGTTCTTGCTTTGCTCTCCAGAACCTTCCCCTATGCAGCTGGGAAATCACCCCTCTCTTCTGAGAGGCTCAAAAAACCCAGTCCGGGAGAATTGGCATAGATCTCCATAGCAGACAGAGTTTTCTTGCATAGCATAGCATGCGTGTCACTAGTGGCTGCATTGCGATGCTAGAAAATCACAGACTCCATGGGGAAACATGGGCTACAAAAAAAATCACAAATCACGACAGTATAGAGCATGCTGCGATTTTGTAATCTCGCTATCTCGCACCCTTCAAAATATTGCATGTGTGGAAGAATCCATAGGAAAGCATGGGCTCTACAAACATGCGATTTCTTGCAGTCTCGCAATGCGACAATATCGTACGAGGAAATCGCTCGTGCGAAAGAGGGTTAATACTGAGGTTTTTCCTATTGAAGTCAGTTGACAAAGCCAATACAACACCACAACAAAACTTGCAAGCGGCATCGCATTCATCTTAAAAGAGGAAGAAGAAAAGAAAAGTATCTCTTAACAGCGATTTCTCATAACCCTTTCCATTGAAACTCATAAAAATGTATGTCTTTTTTTTTCTTATTGAATTTCTTTAAAACTAAATATATCAGGGATTTATCTCTGATACAGATGAATAAGTGAAGAATATCCAGCTTAGATAATTAAAAAAATGTAATTTAGTATATTGGATAAAGGTTTCATCAGCAGTTCATAAATATTACTCAGATACTAAAGCACATAATGTGCACTAATTTTTCATACCATCTCTTAGTGACTGCGGCTGCAAGATTACGCCACATTTACAGACCTCGTGTCCATGAATAAAGGTCCATTTTGATGCATCAATGATCGCTCAAAATTCGCTCAAACATCAGTATGAGTGACAGTTTTGAGCGATCATTTTGCATAACTCTTAAGTAGCTACTCAGCTACTTATGTACTATTTTAGCGTGGATTCCATGCAGATGGCCTCAATAGATTTCTATGGATGCGAACGATCCGTAGTCAATGTGCAATTAACATTGTGGATGACCAGCGGAAACGCTCGCAACTTCAAAGGAAAACAGATAGAAAAGCTGGCTGGAGGCGAGGAGAGATCTTTCTTCTGCATGGACGATACGCTGTGCATTGCGTACATCCATGTGGAAAAACACTTGCAGCCGCAATTGTCTGTGACCATTCGCAATTACTTTCTGCCATGTATCGCAGGTCTTCCGCTGCCGAAATCCACTTGCGGAATCTGACTCGTTCGTGTGCAGCTGGGCTTAGACTGAGGTTCCTTGTGCCCACCTCGTACCAGAAACTGTTGTATTTTGACTAGTAGTTAAGCCCCACTGTTTTACAATATCTACGAATTTCTGGTGTAAACATTGACTGGACAATTCTGTAGTCTTACATAATAATTTTTTTGTCACCTACCAGGACAAAGAGACAATATGAAGCTTGCTCTTGATGTTCAGGGATGGTGGAAAACACTGACAAAATTAAGCAGCTGAAGACAAGAAGAAACCTGAAAAAGATAGAAATAAACATTTTTAATTTTTTAAATAATTAACTACAGATTAAATATTATTTTTGTAAATTATGGCACACTGGCAAACAATGTATTCATAAATCACTACAAAAGCACAGGGGTCTAGAGAGAAGTCAACAGCTCCCATGGCAAAGGGAGCAATGGGCCCTCCATGTTTTTGTTAGTAGACTGATTTAGTATTGAATGCAATATAACTAGTTTTACTTGGGTAGAAACAAGTTTTGGAGAATCCACAAAGTAGAGATAGACAATAGATAAAGTATCTACCCACAATGAAGAATATACCCCCAGTTTTTGCCCCAAAGGCTGCTCCAGCTGTAGTTTTGACCATAAAAATAAGAAAGTTATTAGACAATTAAGTTAACTATCTTCTGTCAGGTTTCACAACATATTTACAGTTTGTCCATGGAAGGATGTTGAAAAGCTGTAATGTACTACATTGCCTCTACAGTGTTGCTACAGGACAGATACATGGTGAGCCACTATTTTGCCTGCTAAGGCTGAAAGTCGGAGGTTTCTGATGCTGAATCCACGGTTATCAGTTGGCTATCAAGGTGGCCGCAATTTAAAAAGTGGTTGTCTCAATTACATATTGTAATGAAATTGTCTATGCTGTAGACTATGTAAAAAAGTACAGACACATCTGAAAGTGGAGGCACAGGGTGGGTGTCCATTTTTGCACTTAGCATGGCACATTCTTTCTATTGCATCTCTCATTTTACAAAGGGAACTGTTTGTGTGAGGATGTATGCGGTGCAGCTCCTTGTCTGGATCCAGTTTAGTGTGTGAGTCTACCTCTATGTGGTGTCAAATGGTTGTAGTCTGTTGCTTGGTCTTGTGGCTAAACTCTATGTTCTGTCGGTATTTACTTTGGTCCAGATTAGAATTCATGTTTGATGTTGTTTGTTCCCCTTCATTCTTAGGTGTGTAGACACCTAAATCCACGCCATCCATAATTCTGTGGACGCCTGAATTCCTATCTATCTGTAGGTGTGTGGATGCCTGGTCTGAATGAATCCCCTTCTGTCTGTAGGTGTGCAGACGCCTGAATCCATGTCTTGTTTGGTGTGTGGGGTCCATATGTGACATCTATGTTTTGAGTACCTATGTGGCTTCTTTTACATCTGTCTTGTCCTTTCCTGCATATCATTTAGGGACAAACTAAGCCCTTCGGTACAAAATGCAGGGTCGTTCTTGTCAGAATGATCTCCCTGCCAACAGGGTCCCCTAAAAGCTACGAGGGATAACTTTCCCTCTTATGTTTGTCAGTGTGGTCTTTCTTGGACTGTTATATCTTGGTGGAACCCCTTACTTAGTTCGTTCGTGCAGGCCAGGTGGAAAAGCCCTTCATAAATGCAGCATCATAAAAGCAAAAGCTGTTTGGAACGTTAGTGACCATTTAACCCATTAAGGACCAAGCACAATAAATTTACGGCGTTTGGTCCTTGGCTTTAATCCCAGCCGACAGTAAAAATATGACGGGGGATCAAAGCCACTGCTTCTGCAATCAATCAGAAGCATGTCGGGTTGTCAGCTGTCAGACACAGCTGATAAGCTGGAGAAGGAGGGAGAAGTGGTTTTTAACCTCTTCTGCCTTCTCCTTTTCCTAGTGCACAGCACTCAATGAGTGCTGTGTACTAAAGGATGAGAGTGTTTCATCCACTATGTCACGTGACCGCATCTTCTGGAACAGCAGAACTACAGAGTCATAGAAGACCCTGATCAGCTCTGTTAGTGACTATTGTCACTACAGAGGGATGTTTTCCCCTGTAACTTGGGCTTCTATGGATGCCCCAACTACAGTGGAAAAATGTCAAATAAAAAAAAAGGCCATGTGAATGTCCCCCAAAGCTCTTATATGACGTATGACGTAAAATGAAAATATATACATAAGAAAGAAAATAACCCAAAGCCAACGCCAACCAAAACTGTTGCCGAATGCACCCTGTAATCAAAAACCACACATATCATATATCAAAATGTTAACTAACTAAAAAAATAATAATCAATTGTTTTAGTTTTCACCCCCAATAAAACTAAAAAATGTAAAAAAAAAGTCAGTGAAAAAGATAATAAAAAATAGCCCTATATGTCACATAAAAAAACACAGCAAAAATAATTTTGGTAGCTGAAGGGAAAAAAAAGGGTAGTTAAACCTTCACATGGGTAAAATCCCTAAAAGGTGTCTGGTTCTTAAGCTACAAAACAGCCTGGTCTTTAAAGGGGTAAGAGTGTTATATTTAATGGAGCACTGTCAGGATGAATCAGTGAAGATTGCTTACATTTAGGAATACATATGTATTTACCTATGGATATATTCACTAGGGTAGTTTGACTTTTTTCTCTATGCTGCCACTTGCACCTTGTAATTACAGAGCCTGTATCCAGAAATCTGTAATAGAGCATAGTTTCGCTAGCCTTGAAATTGATGATACACAGTGAAGTTCCTCCATTAATAAGCAATGCCTACATAATTGTAAAATGTTGAGTTTTTGCAATAGAGCTTCATTATGTTTGACAGTTTTCATCTATTCTTTAGATCATTTTTGCTTTGTGCAGTGTAGAAAGGATTCTGTGTTTCTTTCGATAGCTGCAGTTGATGGATAATATTTGTATTATGCATTTTATTAAGTACCTTATACCTGCAAAGAGGTACCTGGTCTTGCAAGTTCAGCATAGCAACTAGCCCTAAGTCACAGGCTGAAAGAGTCGCCACTACTGCGCATGTGCTAGCGCCCAAAATGGTATTTTTTCAGCAGGTGTACGAAGGAAATAGACTAGTACTGCAATTAAATGGTCTGTACAATTTTTTCTCCAAAGGTAGATGATAATTCTGATAGTAATAACAATTAAATTAATGTCATAATGTTATGTTATCTAATTTGTTTGAATATATTAAGAAAATACAAAAAAATTTCATGATGATTAACCTTACATCACCTTGTGTGAACAATAAATAACTGGTTGACAGATTTTGGAAAGCTCATAACTGAAGTCATTTGAAGTAGAGCATTTTGTTACATTAGATTTTTTCCCCTTTAGTTCTGTATTGCAAACAGATGATGCCCTTTGAATTGGGTTGTAGTCAAACCTTCAAAGCATAATTTATTGTCTTTTCCTTTGGTTATTGCTCTACATATGCTGTGGTCCATAAGTGGGTTTCAATGAGCTGTATGTGCACTAAATGACACAGTACACTGAGCAGTAGCCAAATGTATTGAGCCATGTGCTAAAATATTCACACATGCCTAAAAGCAGCATTCTTCAAAGTCTCCAGGCCAAATATTCCTAATAAAAACAGCAATTTTTGTGTCATACACAGGTACAATGCAAGGTTGCCAACATGACATGTTTTTTTCTTTTTACTGGACAATTGATCCAAATATTATGGACTACCAGAATTGTTTATGGACAAGTTGGAAAACCATAAGGAATGACAAAGAATATACAGTAAGTCAGTGGCTCCCAACCTTTTTCAGCTCAGAGCCCCCTTAGGTATTGGGATCGTGGCCAGCATTCCCCAAGTCTTACTAGTTTAAACCCAGTCAAAGTTTACCTTGTTTACAAAGTTAAAAGTACAAATTAAAATTCTGAATACTTTTTTCGAAAAGTTTGATAGTGTTTAGCAGATTAGCATTAATTGTGAAAACACGTCTCTAAAAATTACCAAATAAGTATTTTAGTCAGGTAAATTTTAGCTGCCAAAATGAAGGTGCTAAATATTTAAAAACAGGTTAATTGTCGATACAATAATAAATAGGTTTTATTGCAGAAGATAATTTTTTGGGGAAAACAAGCAATAACACCATCTTTAATTATCATTTGATAGAAACATACAACGTATAAAGCAAATGCAAGATACATCTTAATCCTTAATGGTCAGAAGAGTAATTAAAATGCAAAAACAATGACATTCGACTAATAATAATAATGTTTCCCACAATGAGGGTGCGGGCAGACGAGCGCATAAACGGCGCGTTTTTGCGACCAAACGTATATACGTGACCATCTGAGGCAATGGTTTCGAATGTATTCGTTCACATGGGCGATTTTACGGCGCGTAAAAACGGCAATTCGAAAAAAAACGGAACATATGCGACCGAAATACGCGCCAACGCATATTCGATCGCCGAAAACACCGTTTGCAAAGTAGGAACAAACGAAAATACGCTTTCTAGCTCTGGTCGTGATCAGTGAAAAACGATCGCTCGGGCGATTATACGTTGCGCTCGTGCGAACGTAAATACGCCTATGCTCGTCTGCCCGCACCCTCAATCTGTGTCATTAATGGCTGCCTTGGGCCTGATGAACGGATGCTAATTTCAGGATATCTGGTTCTATCTTCATCAACCACAGTCTCAAGTCACCCTTACACAGATCTGAAGTTTGTTTCTCGCTTTTGTCAGGAGCTGCTGAACCACGCTGAAGCCTCTCTCCAGTAAGTACATAGATGGAAAAGCTAACACGAGCAACTTAACTTCCTGCCACAGGATAGGATAGGAATTCTTCACTTTCACCCAAAAACATTCATACCCACATTGTGGGAAAAGTGCTCTGGCTTTGCTATAATGGATCAAGTTGATCAACTGCTCTTGTAATCTGGGATGAAATTCTCCTGCGTCTGCTGAAAATGGATTGAGTACCCACATTGGTATTTGAAGGGTACGTAGATCATGAAACCTAGTTTGCATGTCTTCTTTGGCATATTTGAGGTGTGGGCAAAAAACGTCTAAGTCTGCAGCTTGAAGTTTGTCTCCGTCTTTGCGTGCAATTTCTTGAAGACTTGGAAACTGACAGAGCTCGTGTTGACTCAGGTTATTGGTATGAAGGTCCAGTTTGACAATGAAGGAAGAGATTATACTTTTAGCCTTAAGGAAATTCATTTCGTCTTCTAGTAGCTTTGTAATGACCTTGTTGAGTTCGTCAAATATGTCTGTGAGATAGGCAACGTCAAGATGTCGTAGTTCAATTGCATCACAAAGGCTTGGGTCAATCGCCCAAAGGAACTCAACTACTGTGTCAAAACTACTGTGTCACATAAATGTTTAGCAACAAGGTGGTGTTGATAGATCACACAGTGGACAGCCATTATGCAAGGTATAACAGATTTTAAATGGGCTATAAATCTGCGATATCACCTAATCATGGATGCTGCTCTTTTGGTTGCACATGCAAGTACATTTGTTAAAGATATGCTTTTTTCTTGAAAAAAAATTCTTCCACTCTTTTGTATATAGAAGAGCCTTTCATGTTGGTGGTTAAATTTCTGTAAACAACAGTTCCTCCACTACCTCTTCATTCCGATTAATGAAACGAACGTAAGCTAGCAGCATTGCTCTATTCTCTCTAACCGTTGACTCGTCAATTCGCATTACAAATTCTGTGTTCTTTAACTTGTCCAAAAACATTTCTTCCACATCAGCAGCCACCTCGTCAATTCTTCTTAAAACAGTGTCATTAATCAAAGGAATCGATTTCACCATGGAACACACATCAGGCCCCAGCATAGTAATGACAATCTCTTTAACTGTGGGCAACACAAGCGTTTCCCCAATAGTACGTGATTTGCCACATTGGGTTATTAATAAAGAGACTTTCTAGGAAGAAAGATGGCCTTTGTCAGCACTGAGAGCAGATTTTCCAAATAGCTTGCATACAGTGCTGCGTTTCTCAAACTTTGACTTTAAATCTTGGAAAAATGAAATAGGCCTAACCATTTTGTCTGAATACATTTTTGCAAGGTGATCACTCAGTCTCGAAGGCTTTATAGCTTCATTCGAAAATGCCTTTTCACATACGAGGCACAAGGAAAGCTGTCCGTTTGTAGGAGAAGGGATGAATCCATATTTCAAGTATTCATTTGAATATTGATGGCATTTCTTCTTCCCAGCCATTTTTATAAAGTAAGCTTCAAGAATTCACTGCTTATGTCGCTCTATCATATAAAGATGTATGACTTTTATAACTTCATGACTCCACTACAGATCAATCACACTGGATAACCTAACCGCTGTATTCCATAATGCTGCTGATTGGCAGGAACTCAATTGTGTGGGTCTCTGGGAGTTGTAGTTTATATCAGTGTTCTGAAAAGATACTTGTCGTCCACTAAGAGTACAACTCCCAGAGACCCACACAAGTGAAAGATTGAAGCGGTTCCAGACAATTAGTGGCATAATGGAATACAGCGGATTAAGTTGTGCTGCAGGTTATCCAGTGTTATGAAGTGTGATTGATCTGCAGCAGAGTCATGGAGTTATAAAAGGTATACATTATATGATAGAGGAGCGCAGGCTGCACACAACTCCCATTACATGTAAGTGATTCATATGGAAATAATTGCCTCGGTTTTCGTCAGTTTTGGATTTCACCGATTGTTTTCAGACGGATTATCGACAAAATGAGATATCGCTACTAATTTTTAGAAAAATGTGGTTGCTAGATGAAAGAAAATCTACAAAGCAAACACAGAATGCCCCCTACCACTCCCTTTATATTGCAACACCCACCTGCCCCCCTTTTTCGTTCCAACCCCCCCCCCCCACTTTTTTGTTCTACCACCCCCTTGAGTAGTAAAAACATTGAGAACCACTGCAGAACGTGATACACGTTTATTGGTCAACTACTGATATCAACTCATTACCAGCATTTACTGTAAGCTGTAAAATAATAATTCCAATCACAATGACCAGCTAAAGTACCACCAGCCTAAACAAATATCACAGACTCAACTATTTTCATGGACACTGGAAAACACTCCCCTACTTTTGCATACTGTTCAGGAATTTTTGGATGGTTGGCTTGATACAATATTGAATTTCTCTGCTGATTACATATTAGCCCCTTTGCGTCACACATAAACTATGCAGTTAGGACATCTATAGCTGTCCAGAGCATATGCTGCATATGGAGTGAGCCCAGGAGGCTGTGGCACATCTTTAATAGGCAGGTTGTTAAAATACAGCATAATACAATACCATAGTATTGTGTTATACTGTATAGGTGATCAAACGATCACAAGTGCAAACCCTCTGTGGGGACTAATTTTAAAAAAAAGTTAAAATAAGTAGATTTTTTTGTATTATTATAAAAATAAAAAAAATATTAAAATTACAAAAAAACTTTTCCCAGTTGTAAATCAAAAAAATAAATAAAAGATAGAGATGAGCGAACGTACTCGTCCGAGCTTGATACTCGTTCGAGTATTAGCATGTTCGAGATGCTCGTTACTCGTAACGAGTACCACGCGATGTTCGAGTTACTTTCAGTTTCCTCTCTGAGATGTTAGCGCGCTTTTCTGGCCAATAGAAAGACAGGGAAGGCATTACAACTTCCCCCTGCGACGTTCAAGCCCTATACCACCCCTCTGCAGTGAGTGGCTGGCGAGATCAGGTGTCACCCGAGTATATAAATCGGCCCCTCCCGCGGCTCGCCACAGATGCATTCTGACAGAGATCAGGGAAAGTGCTGCTGATGCCGGAGCTGCTATAGGGAGAGTGTTAGGATTGATTTTAGGCTTCAAAAACCCCAACGGTCCTTCTTAGGGCCACATCTGACCATGTGCAGTACTGTTGAGGCTGCTTTTTGCAGTGTTGCACTTTTTTTTTTTTTTTTGTATATCGGCCGTGCAGAGCATTGCGTCCAGAGCATTGCGTCCTGCAGTAATTTTACATAGTCCACGGCCAGTAGTGCTGGTGAGGCAGGGACAGTGAAAGACATATCCAGTCTATATAGGCAGTGGGCTTTTCCAAAAAAAATTGGGAAAAAAAATCTATTTGGGCTGCCTGTGACCGTCCTGACTGTACTGCGTCTCTGCTGGGGGTAGTTGTCCTAATTCATACGCAGCCAGCTAAGTGTTACAGCAGGCTTGCGCAAAATTCTTTCCTGCCTCTGCTGTGCGTTCCGTAAGCGAAGTCAGCCTTCAACCACAGGCCAATAAGCGGCACATTTAATTACAGCGTTCTGTTTCTGCACTACTGGTAATACAGCATGCTGAGGGGTAGGGGTAGGCCTAGAGGACGTGGACGCGGGCGAGGACGCGGAGGCCCAAGTCAGGGTGTGGGCACAGGCCGAGCACCTGATCCAGGTGTATCGCAGCCGACTGCTGCGGGATTAGGAGAGAGGCACGTTTCTAGTGTCCCCACATTCATCTCACAATTAATGGGTCCACGCGGTAGACCTTTATTAGAAAATGAGCAGTGTGAGCAGGTCCTGTCGTGGATGGCAGAAAGTGCATCCAGCAATCTATCGACCACCCAGAATTCTGCGCCGTCCACTGCTGCAACTCTGAATCCTCTGGCTGCTGCTCCTCCTTCCTCCCAGCCTCCTCACTCCATTACAATGACACATTCTGAGGAGCAGGCAAACACCCAGGAACTGTTCTCGGGCCCCTGCCCAGAATGGAAAGCAATGGTTCCGAATCCTCTCCCACTGGAGGAGTTTGTAGTGACCGATGCCCAACCTTTGGAAAGTTCCCAGGGTCCGGGGGATGAGGCTGGGGACTTCCGGCAACTGTCTCAAGAGCTTTCAGTGGGTGAGGAGGACGATGACGATAAGACACAGTTGTCTATCACTCAGGTAGTAGTAATTGGAGTAAGTCCGAGGGAGGAACGCACAGAGGATTCGGAAGAAGAGCAGCAGGACGATGAGGTGACTGACCCCACCTGGTTTGCTACGCCTACTGAGGACAGGTCTTCAGAGGGGGAGGCAAGTGCAGCAGCAGGGCAGGTTGGAAGAGGCAGTGCTGTGGCCAGGGGTAGAGGCAGGGCCAGACCGAATAATCCACCAACTGTTTTCCAAAGCGCCCCCTCGCGCCATGCCACCCTGCAAAGGCCGAGGTGCTCAAAGGTCTGGCAGTTTTTCACTGAGAGTGCAGACGACCGACGAACAGTGGTGTGCAACCTTGGTCGCGCCAAGATCAGCCGGGGAGCCACCACCACCAGCCTCACCACCACCAACATGCGCAGACATATGATGGCCAAGCACCCCACAAGGTGGGACGAAGGCCGTTCACCGCCTCCAGTTTGCACCGCTGCCTCTCCCCCTGTGCCCCAACCTGCCACTGAGATCCAACCCCCCTCTCAGGACACAGGCACTACCGTCTCCTGGCCTGCACCCACACCCTCAACTCCGCTGACCTCGGCCCCATCCACCAATGTCTCTCAGCGCACCGTCCAGCCGTCGCTAGCGCAAGTGTTGGAGCGCAAGCGCAAGTACGCCGCCACGCACCCGCACGCTCAAGCGTTAAACGTGCACATAGCCAAATTTATCACCCTGGAGATGCTGCCGTATAGGGTTGTGGAAATGGAGGCTTTCAAAGGTATGATGGCGGCGGCGGCCCCGCGCTACTCAGTTCCCAGTCGCCACTACTTTTCCCGATGTGCCGTCCCAGCCCTCACCAACGCGGTTACTGCCAAGGTCCATTTAACAACGGACACATGGACAAGCACAGGCGGGCAGGGCCACTATATCTCCCTGATGGCACATTGGGTGAATTTAGTGGAGGCTGGGACAGAGTCAAAGCCTGGGACCGCTCACGTCCTACCCACCCCCAGAATTGCGGGCCCCAGCTCGGTGGTGGTATCTGCGGCAGTGTATGCTTCCTCCACTAAACCACCCTCCTCCTCCTCCTCCTACGCAACCTCTGTCTCGCAATCAAGATGTGTCAGCAGCAGCACGTCGCCAGCAAGCGTCAGCAGGCCGTGCTGAAACTACTCAGCTTAGGAGAGAAGAGGCACACAGCCCACGAACTGCTGCAGGGTCTGACAGAGCAGACCGACCGCTGGCTTGCGCCGCTGAGCCTCCAACCGGGCATGGTCGTGTGTGACAACGGCCGTAACCTGGTGGCGGCTCTGCAGCTCGGCAGCCTCACGCACGTGCCATGCCTGGCCCACGTCTTTAATTTGGTGGTTCAGCGCTTTCTGAAAAGCTACCCACGCTTGTCATACCTGCTGGAAAAGGTGCGCCGGCTCTGCGCACATTTCTGCAAGTCCCACATGGACACTGCCACCCTGCAACATCAGTTTCATCTGCCAGTGCACCGACTGCTGTGCGACGTGCCCACACGGTGGAACTCTACGCTCCACATGTTGGCCAGGCTCTATGAGCAGCGTAGAGCTATAGTGGAATACCAACTCCAACATGGGCGGCGCAGTGGGAGTCAGCCTCCTCAATTCTTTACAGAAGAGTGGGCCTGGTTGGCAGACATCTGCCAGGTCCTTGGAAACTTTGAGGAGTCTACCCAGATGGTGAGCGGCGATGCTGCAATCATTAGCGTCACCATTCCTCTGCTATGCCTCTTGAGAAGTTCCCTGCAAAGCATAAAGGCAGACGCTTTGCGCTCGGAAACAGAGGCGGGGGAAGACAGTATGTCGCTGGATAGTCATAGCACCCTCCTGTCAATATCTCAGCGCGTTGAGGAGGAGGAGGAGGAGCATGAGGAGGAGGGGGAAGAGACAGCTTGGCCCACTGCTGAGGATACCCATGCTGCTTGCCTGTCATCCTTTTTAGCGTGTATGGCCTGAGGAGGAGGAGGAGGAGGAGGAGGAGGAGGAGGATCCTGAAAGTGATCTTCCTAGTGAGGACAGCCATGTGTTGCGTACAGGTACCCTGGCACACATGGCTGACTTCATGTTAGGATGCCTTTCTCGTGACCCTCGCGTTACACGCATTCTGGCCACTATGGATTACTGGGTGTACACACTGCTCGACCCACGGTATAAGGAGAACCTTTCCACTCTCATACCCGAAGAGGAAAGGGGTTCGAGAGTGATGCTATACCACAGGACCCTGGCAGACAAACTGATGGTAAAATTCCCATCCGACAGCGCTAGTGGCCGAAGGCGCAGTTCCGAGGGCCAGGTAGCAGGGGAGGCACGGAGATCAGGCAGCATGTACAGCACAGGCAGGGGAACACTCTCTAAGGCCTTTGACAGCTTTCTGGCTCCCCAGCAAGACTGTGTCACCGCTCCCCAGTCAAGGCTGAGTCGGCGGGAGCACTGTAAAAGGATGGTGAGGGAGTACGTAGCCGATCGCACGACCGTCCTCCGTGACGCCTCTGCCCCCTACAACTACTGGGTGTCAAAGCTGGACACGTGGCCTGAACTCGCGCTGTATGCCCTGGAGGTGCTTGCTTGTCCTGCGGCTAGCATCTTGTCAGAGAGGGTGTTTAGTGCGGCTGGGGGAATCATCACAGATAAGCGTACCCGCCTGTCAACCGACAGTGCCGACAGGCTTACACTCATCAAGATGAACAAAGCCTGGATTTCCCCAGACTTCTCTTCTCCACCAGCGGACAGCAGCGATACCTAAACAATATGTAGGCTGCACCCGCGGATGGAAGCATTGTTCTCTATCTCCATCAAAAACGTGGACCTTTTAGCTTCATCAATCTGTGTATAATATTCATCCTCCTCCTTCTGCTCCTCCTCCTCCTGCAATTTTTCTTAGGCCCACAAGGCTCAGTCATATAATTTTTGTAAACAATTTTTATACGTTTCAATGCTCATTAAAGCGTTGAAACTTGCACCTGAACCAATTTTTATTTTAACTGGGCAGCCTCCAGGCCTAGTTACAAATTAAGCCACATTAACCAAAGCGATTAATGGGTTTCATCTGCCCTCTTGGTTGGGCATGGGCAATTTTTCTGACGTACATTAGTACTGTTGGTACACCAATTTTTTGGGGCCCTCGCCTACAGTGTAATCCAATAAATTTTTTGCCCACCTGCATTAAAGCTGACATTACATCAGCTGTGCTGGGCACTGCAATGGGATATATTTATGTACCGCCAGTGGCTTCCTGGCACCCACCCATGCTGTCGGTCCACACGGAGTTGTAACTGCATGTGTCCACTTCTAAAGAACCCCAGTCTGACTGGGGCATGCAGTGTGGGCCGAAGCCCACCTGCATTAAACATTACATTACCTCAGCTGTGCTGGCCACTGCAATGGGATATAGTTATGTACCGTCGGTGGGTTCCAGGGAACCACCCATGCTGTCAGTCCACACGGAGTTGTAACTGCATGTGTCCACTTCTAAAGAACCCCAGTCTGACTGGGGCATGCAGTGTGGGCCGAAGCCCACCTGCATTAAACATTACATTACCTCAGCTGTGCTGGGCACTGCAATGGGATATATTTATGTACCGTCGGTGGGTTCCAGGGAGCCACCCATGCTGTCGGTCCACACGGAGTTGTAACTGCATGTGTCCACTTCTAAAGAACCCCAGTCTGACTGGGGCATGCAGTGTGGGCCGAAGCCCACCTGCATTAAACATGACATTACCTCAGCTGTGCTGGGCACTGCAATGGGATATATTTATGTACCGTCGGTGGGTTCCAGGGAGCCACCCATGCTGTCGGTCCACATGAAGTTGTAACTGCATGTGTCCACTTCTAAAGAACCCCAGTCTGACTGGGGCATGCAGTGTGGGCCGAAGCCCACCTGCATTAAACATGACATTACCTCAGCTGTGATGGGCAATGCAATGGGATATATTTATGTACCGCCAGTGGGTTCCAGGGAGCCACCCATGCTGTTGGTCCACACGGAGTTGTAACTGCATGTGTCCACTTCTAAAGAACCCCAGTCTGACTGGGGCATGCAGTGTGGGCCGAAGCCCACCTGCATTAAACATGACATTACCTCAGCTGTGATGGGCAATGCAATGGGATATATTTATGTACCGCCGGTGGGTTCCAGGGAGCCACCCATGCTGTCGGTCCACACGGAGTTGTAACTGCATGTGTCCACTTCTAAAGAACCCCAGTCTGACTGGGGCATGCAGTGTGGGCTGAAGCCCACCTGCATTAAACATGACATTACCTCAGCTGTGATGCGCAATGCAATGGGATATATTTATGTACCGCCGGTGGGTTCCAGGGAGCCACCCATGCTGTCGGTCCACACAGAGTTGTAACTGCATGTGTCCACTTCTAAAGAACCCCAGTCTGACTGGGGCATGCAGTGTGGGTCGAAGCCCACCTGCATTAAACATGACATTACCTCAGCTGGGATGGGCAATGCAATGGGATATATTTATGTACCGCCGGTGGCTTCCTGGCACCCACCCGTGCTGTCGGTCCACAGGGACTTCACAATAGGGAGTTGTACCTGCCTGTGTCTATGAATTAAACCCGGTCAGGTTGGGGCATGCAGTGTGGGCCGAAGCCCACCTGCATTTAATCTGACGTTAGCTCAGCTGTCCAGGGCACTGCAATGGGATACATTTATGTACAGCCGGTGGGTTCCAGGGAGCCACCCATGCTGTGGGTGCACACGGAATTCCCATTGCGAAGTTGTACCTGCCTGTGACTATTTATAAAAAACCGCGGTCTGACTGGGGCATGCAGACACCTTGACAGAATGAATAGTGTGTGGCACATAGGTTCCCCATTGCTATGCCCACGTGTGCAGCTCCAGAGGGAGGTGGCACAGGATTGGATTTCTCATTGCTTCTGTACAGCATTGTGGGCTATCGCCCTGCTCCTTTTAAAGAGGGTCGCTGCCTAGCCGTGCCAACCCTCTGCAGTGTGTGCCTGCGGTTCCTCCTCATGGCAGACGCACTTATAAATAGACATGAGGGTGGTGTGGTATGAGGGCAGCTGAAGGCTGCGTAGGGACAATTTGGTGTGCGCTGTGGACACTGGGTCATGCAGGGGGGGGGGGGGGGGTTGGGCAGCATGTAACCCAGGAGAAGTGGCAGCGGAGTGTCATGCAGGCAGTGATTGTGCTTTGTTGGAGGTAGTGTGGTGCTTAGCTAAGGTATGCATTGCTAATGAGGGTTTTTCAGAAGTAAAAGTTGTTGGGAGGGGGGGGGCCCACTCTTGCCGCTATTGTGGCTTAATAGTGGGACCTGGGAATTTGAGATGCAGCCCAACATGTAGCCCCTCGCCTGCCCTATCCATTGCTGTGTCGTTCCCATCACTTTCTTGAATTGCCCAGATTTTCACAAATGGAAACCTTAGCGAGCATCGGCGATATACAAAAATGCTCGGGTCGCCCATTGACTTCAATGGGGTTCGTTACTCGAAACGAACCCTCGAGCATCGCGAAAATTTCATCCCGAGTAACGAGCACCCGAGCATTTTGGTGCTCGCTCATCTCTAATAAAAGAGATATAAAAAGTCGTATTGCTACATTCATAAAGCCCAATTTATTAAAATATCACATTATTAATCCTGCATGGTTAACTCTGTCAGAAAAAAAATACATAATGGCAGAATTGCGCTTTTTCTGTCACTTTGTCTCCAAAAAATTGAATAAAAAGCAATCAAAAAGTTGCATACTCCTAATTTGTACCAATACAAACTACAGGTTGCCCAGCCAAAAAAGAGCCCTCAGACAGCCCCAATAATGAGAAGGAGGTCAAAATATGGAGGCAAAATGCAATTCTTTCTTTTGTTTTTCAGATATTTTATTTTTTTTAGTAGTACTACATTAAAAATAAATATATAAATTTGATATCACTGTAATCGTATTGACACATAAAATAAATGCGACATGTCATTTTTTCTGCACCATGAACCCTAAAAATAAACCCGCAAAATGGTGCGATTGTGTTTCTTTCACATTTCATTCCACTTAGAATTTTTTTTAAATCTTCCAATACATTCTATGGTACAAGCCCTTATGTAGATGTGTTACCTGAAAAATAAAAAAGTAATCATATTTTGAAAGTGGGAATACTAGAAATGTAGAATGTGACCTAGATGCAGGCGCATCAGTTACACTTAACTCATGAAAGGCTTAAACATTATCATCATTACAATGATAACCCCAGTACTCCAATACTACAATGTCAGACACATTGCTCCCATAACAGAGCTAATCATAAGGCTCCTATAATGCAACTAACCACAGTACCTCAATAATAGAGACAGTCAGGGTGCCTCCATTACAATAAAAAGTGTCTTCATGTCAGAAACCTACAAAAGATGTCTGCTAAGACCTCATATGGAATACATACAGACACACATGCTATTGTAGGGGAAGTATTCTAGTTAGCGAGATGAGCAAGCACCCAAATGCTTGAGTCCGCGTTATTCGAGTCAAGCTTTTCGTAAAATCTGAGAGCTCTACTCGAGTAACGAACCCCATTGACTACAATGGGAGACTGTAGCATTTTTGTATGTGGGACACCGAGCTTTTTTTTTCCCTAGCTCTCTCTCTCTCCCAAAAACTGGGGCGGGGTCGAACACGGCTTGATGCTCATTCGAGTAACGAGCACCATCGAGTACACTAATACTCGAAGGAGCATCAAACTCGGCAGAGTATGTTCGCTCAACTCTAATTCTAGTCATATAAAGCAAAATGAGACAAAATAAAATAAGTTTCAAATTTTGAGAATGTTACATTTGGCTAGTAATTGAGGCTTTATTATTGGAGCATCCTATTATACTTTCAACAAAATTAAAAAAACAGAATGTTTGTGACTTCTGGAATAATGATGTAGTTCAAATACTGCAGTGACTGGACAATACAATAATTTACATTGATCAGCCATAACAATAGAACCACTTGCTTAATACTGTATATGTGTCCCTCGTGCTGCCAAAAAAGGTCTGACCCATCAAGTCATGGACTCCACAAGACCGCCAAAAATGTCCTGTGATATCTGGCTTAAAGTTAATGGCCAGTGATGCAGACTGTAATAATAAAGTTTTGCAATACGAGCAGAAACTTTTGCCAATAGAAGTAAATAGAAGGCATTATATTCTATGGACTTTACTAAGCATGCTCAATAGGAATGTGCTGGAGACTTCTTGAAAGAGGGTTCAAAAAAGGAACTAAATAAGGAGGCAGAGTTGCTTGTGCAGTGTTTGGAGGAAGCAGTCTTGCCATACTGATTGTTGAGTTAAAGAGCTGTTGCTGAGAATTGCTTCTGCCAAGAACCACTAGTTCAAGAAGCTGCTGGATAGCCCAACTTTAGAAAATGCTTGTGTAACACACACAGGGACTTCTGGTGACTATCAATGACGATAGTAACCAAGTTGAGCTCTTACTGCTACAAAGCTCACAAGGAAGACTTGCTTGAACTACACATCAGTCAGGACACAGCTGCTAGACATGTAAGAGACCGATCTCTGACTAGCTAGTGTGCAAACACTAAAAGGAACAACTGTACAGCTCATGAGGACCTGCTTACTCTGGACTGAGACAAGTTAGAGGAATTTCTACTCAAAAGGACTGTGGCCAACATAATGTATGAACTGTGTCATTCATGGCGACTAAGCTGTAGACTTCCTCAATGGTTTAAAAGTTATGATGGTGATATATTTGATTTCTATGATAATCTTTTGATGTGGGACTTTTGTTTGTGAATACAATGGTACACAATATTAACATGAAGTTATTGCTGAGTTTGGAGTTAGATGGAGGCATCAGTAGTTGGTAGGCAGTTATAATTAGTTGTACTATTCATTTGCTTCACTGGTGTGATCTGTACCCTCAATCAAATACCATTTTCATTTTTGCTCACACGTCTCCTTATTCTGCATCATATCTTCAATGGACCGGGTGCCTTACCTGCAACCCGTTACATAACAACAAGACATTATCAGTAGATCCTTTAAGTCTTGTAAGGTGCGCGCTCCATGCATCAGACTTGCTATTCTAGCACATCCCACAAGTCCTCAAACAGATTAAGATCTGGAGAATTTTGAAGTCTATTTAATAGCTTGAACCCTTTGCCATGTTCTAGAAACCATTCCTGAACTGTTTTTTGCAGTGTGGCAGGATGCATTATCTTGCTCAAATAAGAACCTGCATATAGGGAATACTACTGCCAAGAAGGGTTGTACTTGATCTGCAACAGTGGTCAGTTAGGTGGTATGTGTCAAAGTAGCATCATATAAATGCTAAGACCCAAGGTTTTCCAGTAGAACTATAGCCCGGAGCACCACACTACCTCTGCCAGCTTGTCTTCTTTCCATAGTGTATCTTGGTGCCATCTCTTCCTAAGGTAAATAGCACACAGACACCCTACCATCCAAATGATGATAAAGAAAATGTGAGTCATCAGACCAGGATACATTTTTTCATGGTTCCTTTTTCCAGTTTTAATTATTTTGTTCTGATTGAGCTTCCAGTGTTCTGACATCTTTATATCATAGCCAACCTTAAATTTTTCAGCAATTTGTGTTAGGGTAACTCTTCTGTAGGATCAGACCAGACAGGCTAACCTTTACTCCCCACACACATCAATGAGCTTTGTCCATCCTTGACCCTATCAGCAGTTTACTGGTTGTACTTACTTGAACCAATTTGCAAGGCACTAACCACTGCCTACCAGGAGCACTTCACAAGACCTGCTATTTTGGAGATACTTTTATCCATAGTAATCATATAATGATCACAATTATGTTCTTGTCAAAGTCACTCAGATCCTTCTGCTTGCTCTTTTTTCTTTGCTTAAAATACATCAGCTTCAATGACCGGCTATTCATTGCTTTCTGATATATCGCAACCTTTGACAGGTGCAACTGGAACAAGATAATCAATGTTATTCACTTTGCCTACCAGCCTTTTTTATGTTATGGCTATGATGTCTATGTGAGAGTCTGTAAAACAGTACTATTTACTTTTTTTTATATGTAAATGGGAAACTTGGGGTGACATCCACCATTGACATATACTGTGGTCACATGATATCATATTCTGCATACCCCTAACTTTGATAAGAGTCTACTTATGATAGTGATATTTATTATTTAACTGTTACAATATCTGTCTAAGCAGATAACTATGTCACACATACTGTAATAGTGGTATGCACCAATAGATTGTCATTTATTGGACATCCTCTGGCAGCACACAATAGATTAAAGTCTGCCCCGAGGGTTTTCACAAAGAATGTCAGCTGTTCTCACAGCTATACTAGGTCTAAAGGGAATCTTCCTTGTGCCATACCAAGATGACAGCTAATAAAAGCGCCATCGAAAGCTCTCCTCCAAGATCACCTTCATACCACTATAGATTTTCTTAATCTCCAAGGTTTTATCATCAGCAAGGACAAATCACAACTCTGTTCCTTCCAGCGATTTCAATTTCTGAGCTTTGTTCTGAATACTAGGCTGATGACTGTTATACAGCCGGGCGCTCCGAGCGGGGTGTGGAGAACAGAGCTGGACCACTCTGTTCTTCATACCCAGCCTCTCATCAGAGAGCAGGACACAGCTGAAACAATAGTATCAGCTGTATTCCACTGTTAATCTCTAATAAGGCTCATCGTTGTCTTTCAGCATGCTGAAAGACAACGATGAGCAACGGCTTAACAAAAACTGCACGATATCAGGGCAGTTAAACACAACGATTATCACTCAAAAGACGGCTTTTGAGTGAATTTTGAGCGATAATCGTTGTCTAAATGGGCCTTTACTCTTTCCAGTGACAGAGTCAGAAAACAGCATATGAGGTGAACTATTTGATCCATCATCTTTGGACTACTATCAGAGCAGCCATGAATGTGTTGGGTTGCTTCACTTCTGCAGTGGATTGGGTTCTTTGGGAGTCCTACAGAAGAATATCCTTGAGCTATGAGACAAGTTTCACTAGTCCTTGGATGCTCTGTTAGTGATCCCCTTGTCTGCTCAGCTAGATCTGCAATGTTGGCTAAATTTATGTGCCCATGTTCAGAACGTGTGAGTATAGAAATAGTAGAACCCAGAAAAGAATTTCAGTCTACCAACATCTGGGAGTTAAGAGCCTTTAGGCTGGCTCTTTCTCGTCTTCTACATATTCTTCAGTCAGGTAACGTCTCAATATTTTGAGATATTATTGTTTATCTGAACACACGAGGGGGTAGCAGGAGCAAGTTTGTTTCTTCAGCATGCAAGAAAATCATGCAGTGGTCAGAAGCCAATTTGAGAGGGGTTTCAGCAATCTGCATCAAGGGCTTGCTGAAAACAAGGTTGACTGGCAAGGCAGAATCACCATATTGCCAGATGAGTGGAAC
Organism: Eleutherodactylus coqui; assembly: GCF_035609145.1. Taxonomy (NCBI): domain Eukaryota; kingdom Metazoa; phylum Chordata; class Amphibia; order Anura; family Eleutherodactylidae; genus Eleutherodactylus; species Eleutherodactylus coqui. Next base: position 184,481,019 of record NC_089837.1, on the reverse strand, counting down.
TCGAATCTGGAAGTATTTTCCCAAATAATACACAGGATGGGGCACTCAACTGATGTGTTCACTACCATGGAGAATACCACCACAAGATGTTTTGCTTTCTCAGTTGCCAAGATACTCCATTAGCCTTGGACTATCCATCTATCTCTTGAGATGAGATTTCCATTTATGCCTTTTCTCCTGTGCTGAAGGAGGAGAAAATGAAGGCAGTTCTCTTCCTCCTCTTCTAGCCCCATCAGGCTTGTTTCTCACTAGCTCTATTCCTGTTAGAGAACAGATTATGGAGATTTCCCAGTTACCTGGACCTCTTGCCTCAAATGGGAATGTGGCATTCATATTTCTATAAACTCCTTCTCACAGCATGGTTGATGAATTAACTCATATGCTGCATGATGGGCTTTCAGATGAAGTCATCGAAATGCTATCAGCTTCAATAAGGACTTGCACAATGCTTATTCAAGAGTTTGAAAATTGCTTCAATCGAAAGTTACAAATGATCTCTCTCCACACTCTCATTCTTCTGTACTACAATTCCTTCAAGGAGGCCTAAAATGGGACGTTAAGTTGAGTGCACTCAAAGGACAGCCACTTTTCATTGGATTCAAATGTATAAATCTAAAAAAAAAATAAAACATCACCTAGTATGGCAAATCTCAATGACCTGCTTCTGTGTTGTTTCCCCCTCCCCTTAAAATGTAACCTCTGCAACATTTCTCATAAAGCAGATAGTGGTTTCCAGCCAGTATGGAAAATAATTGTTTAAAAGTTTTGATAATGCAAGCCATAGAGCTTAAATTTTCCATAATTTATACTTTTAGTTAGAGCTGTTTATGTAGGAAAATGAGATATGGCAAAAGTTATTACCATTCATTATAAGTGCTTGACAAGTGCTGTATAGAAGACAAGATGAAGTCTAATAAATTTATATTACAGGTCTTCATGTGGAATAAGATGTTCTCTAGCTTTCACCAGTCTATAAGCATGATACAGAATTCTTGCTTGCAAGAAGAAGACTTAAAAATACACAAGGCTATGAAATAAAAATATATTTAATCACTATGCTTATAACATAGATATGCAGGGATTATAATTATTACAGAAAGATTAAAAGTATATTTCTTTATGCAGTACATATGAATAAATGCAAACTGTAATTAAAAAACATAAACAGGAAATTACAAAAATAATTAAGTTGTCACTAGAGATGAGCGAACACCAAAATGTTCGGGTGTTCGTTATTCGTAACGAACTTCCCGTGATGCTCGAGGGTTCGTTTCGAACAACGAACCCCATTGAAGTCAATGGGCGACCAGAACATTTTTGTATTTCGCCGATGCTCGCTAAGGTTTTCATGTGTGAAAATCTGGGCAATTCAGGAAAGTGATGGGAATGACACAGTGACGGATAGGGCAGGCGAGGGGCTACATGTTGGGCTGCATCTCAAGTTCACAGGTCCCACTATTAAGCCACAATAGCGGCAAGAGTGGGCCCCCCCCCCCCCAACAACTTTTACTTCTGAAAAGCCCTCATTAGCATGGCATACCTTTGCTAAGCACCACACTACCTCCAACAAAGCACAATCACTGCCTGCATGACACTCCACTGCCACTTCTCCTGTGTTACATGCTGCCCAACCGCACCCCCTCCCCCCCACAGCGCACACCAAACTGTCCCTGCGCAGCCTTCAGCTGCCCTCATGCCACACCACCCTCATGTCTATTTAGAAGTGCGTCTGCCACGACGAGGGACCGCAGGCACACACTGCACAGGGTTGGCACGGCTAGGTAGCGACCCTCTTTAATAGGGGCGGGGCGATAGCCCACAATGCTGTACAGAAGCAATGAGAAATATAATCCTGTGCCACCGCCATCAGGAGCTGCACACGTGGGCATAGCAATGGGGAACCTATGTGCCACACACTATTCATTCTGTCAAGGTGTCTGCATGCCCCAGTCAGACTGGTTATATGCACCTTAACAGTAACCGCGTTGGTGGTAATGTGGTGGTGACTGCGGACCTAGTACCACGGTTGTATTTTGTTGGTTTTCGGAATGTGGCCAGGATTAAGTGGGCCGTGGCGGGGGGATGGTGGGGGGGCTCTCTTGTAGTGTCGGTAAAGGTGAAATTCTTGGACTGCCACCAGACGAACCAATGCAAAGGCATTTGCCAACAATGTTTTCCCTGTTGGAGGAGGAGGGGGATGTTTTTGAGGCACTACGTGTCCTCTCCACGTGTCCGTGGTTATATGCACCTTAACAGTAACCGCGTTGGTGGTAATGTGGTGGTGACTGCGGACCTAGTACCACGGTTGTATTTTGTTGGTTTTCGGAATGTGGCCAGGATTAAGTGGGCCGTGGCGGGGGGATGGTGGGGGGGCTCTCTTGTAGTGTCGGTAAAGGTGAAATTCTTGGACTGCCACCAGACGAACCAATGCAAAGGCATTTGCCAACAATGTTTTCCCTGTTGGAGGAGGAGGGGGATGTTTTTGAGGCACTACGTGTCCTCTCCACGTGTCCGTGGTTATATGCACCTTAACAGTAACCGCGTTGGTGGTAATGTGGTGGTGACTGCGGACCTAGTACCACGGTTGTATTTTGTTGGTTTTCGGAATGTGGCCAGGATTAAGTGGGCCGTGGCGGGGGGATGGTGGGGGGGCTCTCTTGTAGTGTCGGTAAAGGTGAAATTCTTGGACTGCCACCAGACGAACCAATGCAAAGGCATTTGCCAACAATGTTTTCCCTGTTGGAGGAGGAGGGGGATGTTTTTGAGGCACTACGTGTCCTCTCCACGTGTCCGTGGTTATATGCACCTTAACAGTAACCGCGTTGGTGGTAATGTGGTGGTGACTGCGGACCTAGTACCACGGTTGTATTTTGTTGGTTTTCGGAATGTGGCCAGGATTAAGTGGGCCGTGGCGGGGGGATGGTGGGGGGGCTCTCTTGTAGTGTCGGTAAAGGTGAAATTCTTGGACTGCCACCAGACGAACCAATGCAAAGGCATTTGCCAACAATGTTTTCCCTGTTGGAGGAGGAGGGGGATGTTTTTGAGGCACTACGTGTCCTCTCCACGTGTCCGTTCCATGTCAGCAATAGTAGCACTCAAGACAGGCCCCAGTAACAATTCTGAAGCAGCAGTATAGCGGGAGCGCAGTCTTCGTTCCATGTAAGCAATAGTAGCACTCAAGACAGGCCCCAGTAACAATTCTGAAGCAGCAGTATAGCGGGAGCGCAGTCTTCGTTCCATGTAAGCAATAGTAGCACTCAAGACAGGCCCCAGTAACAATTCTGAAGCAGCAGTATAGCGGGAGCGCAGTCTTCGTTCCATGTAAGCAATAGTAGCACTCAAGACAGGCCCCAGTAACAATTCTGAAGCAGCAGTATAGCGGGAGCGCAGTCTTCGTTCCATGTAAGCAATAGTAGCACTCAAGACAGGCCCCAGTAACAATTCTGAAGCAGCAGTATAGCGGGAGCGCAGTCTTCGTTCCATGTAAGCAATGGTTAATGTGGCTTAAGTGGTAACTAGGCCTGTAGGCAGCCCAGTGTAACGAAAAATTGGTTCAAGTTAAAGTTCCAACGCTTTTAAGCGCATTGAAACTTATAAAAATTGTTAAGAAAAATTATTTGAGTGAGCCTTGTGGCCCTAAGAAAAATTGCCCGTTCAGCGTGATTACGTGAGGTTTCAGGAGGAGGAGCAGGAGGAGGAGGAGGAATATTAGACACAGATTGATGAAGCAGAAATGTCCCCGTTTTGGATGGTGAGAGAGAACGTAGCTTCCATCCGCGGGTGCAGCCTACGTATTGCTTACGTATCGCTGCTGTCCGCTGGTGGAGAACAGAAGTCTGGGGAAATCCAGCCTTTGTTCATCTTGATGAGTGTTAGCCTGTCGGCACTGTCGGTTGACAAGCGGCTACGCTTATCTGTGATGATTCCCCCAGCCGCACTAAACACCCTTTCCGACAAGACGCTAGCCGCAGGACAAGCAAGCACCTCCAGGGCATACAGCGCGAGTTCAGGCCACGTGTCCAGCTTCGACACCCAGTAGTTGTAGGGGGCAGAGGCGTCACCAAGGATGGTCGTGCGATCCGCTACGTACTCCCTCACCATCCTTTTACAGTGCTCCCGCCGACTCAGCCGTGACTGGGCAGCGGTGACATAGTCTTGGTGGGGAGCCGTAAAGCTGGCCAGGCCCTTAAAGACTGTTGCACTGCCTGGGATGTACATGCTGCTAGATCTCCGCACCTCCCCTGCTACCTTGCCCTCGGTACTGCGCCTTCTGCCACTAGCGCTGTCGGCTGGGAATTTTACCATCAGCTTGTCCGCAAGGGTCCTGTGGTATAGCAACACTCTCGAACCCCTTTCCTCTTCGGGAATCAGAGTGGGCAGGTTCTCCTTATACCGTGGATCGAGCAGTGTGTACACCCAGTAATCCGTCGTGGCCAGAATGCGTGCAACGCGAGGGTCACGAGAAAGGCATCCTAACATGAAGTCAGCCATGTGTGCCAGGGTACCTGTACGCAACACATGGCTGTCTTCACTAGGAAGATCACTTTCAGGATCCTCCTCCTCCTCCTCCTCCTCCTCCTCAGGCCATACACGCTGAAAGGATGACAGGCAATCAGCCGGTGTACCGTCAGCAGCGGCCCAAGCTGTCTCTTCCCCCTCCTCCTCATCTTCCTCATGCTCCTCCTCCTCCTGTACGCGCTGAGAAATAGACAGGAGGGTGCCCTGACTATCCAGCGGCATACTGTCTTCCCCCGCCCCCGTTTCCGAGCGCAAAGCAGCTGCCTTTATGGTTTGCAGGGAATTTCTCAAGATGCATAGCAGAGGAATGGTGACGCTAATGATTGTAGCATCGCCGCTCACCACCTGGGTAGACTCCTCAAAATTACCAAGGACATGGCAGATGTCTGCCAACCAGGCCCACTCTTCTGAAAGGAATTGAGGAGGCTGACTCCCACTGCGCCGGCCATGTTGGAGTTGGTATTCGACTATAGCTCTACGTTGTTCATAGAGCCTGGCCAACATGTGGAGCGTAGAGTTCCACCGTGTGGGCACGTCGCACAGCAGTCGGTGCACTGGCAGCTTAAAGTGATGTTGCAGGGTGCGCAGGGTGGCAGCGTCCGTGTGGGACTTGCGGAAATGTGCGCAGAGCCGGCGCGCCTTTACGAGCAGGTCTGACAAGCGTGGGTAGCTTTTCAGAAAGCGCTGAACCACCAAATTAAAGACGTGGGCCAGGCATGGCACGTGCGTGAGGCTGCCGAGCTGCAGAGCCGCCACCAGGTTACGGCCGTTGTCACACACGACCATGCCCGGTTGGAGGCTCAGCGGCGCAAGCCAGCGGTCGGTCTGCTGTGTCAGACCCTGCAGCAGTTCGTGGGCCGTGTGCCTCTTATCGCCTAAGCTGAGTAGTTTCAGCACGGCCTGCTGACGCTTGCCCACCGCTGTGCTGCCACACCGCGCGACACCGACTGCTGGCGACATGCTGCTGCTAACACATCTTGATTGTGAGACAGAGGAGGAGGAGGAGGAGGAGGGTGCTTTAGTGGAGGAAGCATACACCTCCGCAGATACCAGCACCGAGCTGGGGCCCGCAATTCTGGGGGTGGGTAGGACGTGAGCGGTCCCAGGCTCTGACTCTGTCCCAGCCTCCACTAAATTCACCCAATGTGCCGTCAGGGAGATGTAGTGGCCCTGCCCGCCTGTGCTTGTCCACGTGTCCGTAGTTAAGTGGACCGTGGCAGTAACCGCGTTGGTGAGGGCGCGCACAATGTTGCGGGAGACGTGGTCGTGCAGGGCTGGGACGGCACATCGGGAAAAGTAGTGGCGACTGGGAACTGAGTATCGCGGGGCCGCCGCCTCCATGATACTTTTGAAGGACTCCGTTTCCACAACCCTATACGGCAGCATCTCAAGGCTGATGAATTTTGCTATGCGGACGGTTAACGTTTGAGCGTGCGGGTGCGTGGCGGCGTACTTGCGCTTGCGCTCGAACACTTGCGCAAGCGACGGCTGAACGGTGCGCTGAACTACACTGCTGGATGGGGCCGAGGACAGCGGAGATGAGGGTGTGGGTGCAGGCCATGAGGCGGTAGTGCCTGTGTCCTGAGAGGGGGGTTGCATCTCAGTGGCAGGTTGGGGCACAGGGGGAGAGGCAGGGGTGCAAACCGGAGGCGGTGAACGGCCTTTGTCCCACCTTGCGGGGTGCTTGGCCATCATATGTCTGCGCATGGTGGTGGTGGTGAGGCTGTTGGTGTTGGCTCCCCGGCTGAGCTTTGCGCGACAAAGGTTGCACACCACTGTTCGTCGGTCGTCAGGCGTCTCTGTGAAAAACTGCCAGACCTTAGAGCACCTCGGCCTCCGCAGGGTGGCATGGCGCGAGGGGGCGCTTTGGGAAACAGTTGGTGGATTATTCGGTCTGGCCCTGCCTCTACCCCTGGCCACTGCACTGCCTCTTGCAACCTGCCCTGCTGATGCCCTTGACTCCCCCTCTGAAGACCTGTCCTCCTGAGTAAGCGTTGCACACCAGGTGGGGTCAGTCACCTCATCGTCCTGCTGCTCTTCCTCCGAATCCTCTGTGCGCTGCTCCCTGGGACTTACTGCCCTTACTACTACCTCACTGCAAGACAACTGTGTCTGATCGTCATCGTCCTCCTCACCCACAGAAAGTTGTTGAGACAGTTGGCGGAAGTCCCCAGCCTCTTCCCCCGGACCCCGGGAACTTTCGAATGGTTGGGCATCAGTGACGATAAACTCCTCTGGTGGGAGAGGAACCGCTGCTGCCCAATCTAAGCAGGGGCCCGAGAACAGTTCCTGGGAGTCTGCCCGCTCCTGAGCATGTGTCATTGTAGTGGAGTGAGGAGGCTGGGAGGAAGGAGGAGCAGCAGACAGAGGATTCGGATTGGCAGCAGTGGACGGCGCAGAACTGCGGGTAGACGATAGGTTGCTCGAAGCACTTTCTGCCATCCAGGACAGGACCTGCTCACACTGCTCATTTTCTAATAACCGTCTCCCGCGTGGACCCATTAATTGGGCGATGAATGTGGGGACGCCAGAAACGTGCCTCTCTCCTAATCGCGCAGCAGTCGGCTGCGACACACCGGGATCCGGAGCTCGGCCTGTGCCCACACCCTGACTTGGCCCTCCGCGTCCTCGGCCGCGTCCACGTCCTCTAGGCCTACCCCTACCCCTCAGCATGCTGTATTACCAGTGATTTGATTTCACAGGCAGGAAATAAATTGGCGCAAGACTGCAGGCCAAATATTATTTTTGCTCTTTTTGGAAAACGAACGGCCCCACTGCCTTTAGTGAATGAATAATCTAAGTTTAATAACTGTGCTGTGTCCCTGCTAATGTGTCACTGAACGTGAGGGTAGCAGAGTTATTATAACTCTGGCAGAGCAGGTATTTTTTTTCCCAATTAAGGAAAGCAAATGGCGAAGCCAGCAGTAAAGCGTAGCTGGGTGCGTATGATTTAGCACTGTTCTTCACGCAGCTCACACGTCTCCACCGCCCGTAAGGACGGACAGAGGCTGGACAAATTGATTTGTTTTCAGTTTTTTCCCAGCAAAAGGCAGCACTGCGTATATTCAATGAACATGAGAAGTTTAATAACTGTGCTGTGTCCCTGCTTATGTGTCACAGAACGTGAGGGTAGCAGAGTTATTATAACTCTGGCAGAGCAGGTATTTTTTTTCCCAATTAAGGAAAGCAAATGGCGAAGCCAGCAGTAAAGCGTAGCTGGGTGCGTATGATTTAGCACTGTTCTTCACGCAGCTCACACGTCTCCACCGCCCGTAAGGACGGACAGAGGCTGGACAAATTGACTTTTATATTAGGCGAACACCTGATCTCCCCAGCCACTCACAGCAGGGGGGTGGTATAGGGCTTAAACGTTGCAGGGGGAAGTTGTAATGCCTTCCCTGTCTTTCAATTGGCCAGAAAAGCGCGCAAACGTCTCAGGGAAGGAAGTGAAAGTAACCAGAACACCGCATGGTGTTCGTTACGAATAACGAACATCCCGAACACCCTAATATTCGCACGAATATCAAGCTCGGACGAACGCGTTCGCTCATCTCTAGTTGTCACACAAGAGACCATCTTAGAAAAGCGGTATTGACACAAATGTATTACACGCATTCAGGTATCTGTAATTTTGAAACTAATGAATGAACTTTATTATAAGAGGAGTTTAACCACACATCTCAGTGAAGTTAGAATTGAAATAATCTGTTAAAATTAGAATTTGATAATTCAGTAGCCTGAACTATCACTGCACGTCCACCAGATGAGAGGCGGCTGTATGAGTTTCCTGGCTTTTTCCAGCAGTGGATGTAAACATGGGTAATTGTTTAGAAAGCGCGGCACTACTAGGAAACTACCGCCATGGTTAGCCACCATCTGGACAGAGTTTATGGAGAGTCGAGCACTTAGCTTAGTCCTGTTTCCATAGCTCTCATTGAAGTGACTGGGAGCTATGCAAACAGCACAGCTACATTCTGAATAGGTGTTCGGAACAGAGTGGCTAGGTTTTGCCATCTTAGCCATGGAAAACCGAGATGGGAATACCCCTTTAAACACAACTAAAGCCTTTAAAAATTTACTGAAAAGTCAAGAAAAAGTTCTGTGCTGCAGTTTATGTAATGTGTTAAGTCTGTAGCATAACACATAGCCATACAGTTGAATAATAAAATTCTGTTTGCCTACAGCCACCACTAGGAGTGCTTACTAAAGAAGGGCTTATCATGGATATGACACAGAATCCACACGGATGCTGCATCAAATAAGCAATCCATTCATTTGAAAGGGAATCCCCACAGTGGTCTATAAAGAAAGAAGTGGTAGGTCATTTCTTGATGTGAAATCCATGTCAGGTTTTCTGCACTTGGATGGCCCCATTGAATGAGGCTAATTCACGAGTAGATGCATGGCTGCAGTAATGGGAAACTGAGACAGATTTTAGTTTTCTATTCCAGTTTTCACTGAAATCTGCATCAGATTTTTCCAAATGTAAGCTCTGTGAATATAGCCAAAGGGCTCAGTCAGACGGGCGTTTTTTCGCGCGATTTGCGCATGCGCATGTGTCCGGCGATTTTATAAAACCATTGCTTTGCAATGGTATCAGACACATGAGCGCTTTTTATGCGCTCATCTGATAAATTATAGAACAGAAATCGCAGATCGCACCTATCTGCGATCTGCGATTTCTGTTCTCTTCTCTATATGCGCTCAATGGGGCCGGCGGCAACAGCGCCGACCGCATTGAGAACATATACTAGACAAATCATTCTCCTCTGCCACAGCTGTAATAGCTGTGGCAGAGAAGAATGATGTTTGCCCATTGAATTCAATGGAGTCGGCAATACAGCCGGCTCCATTGAAAGCAATGGGCTGCCGGCGAGCGCACAATGAATTTACGGGAAGGGCTTAAAAATATAAGCCCTTCCCTGCAATTCATCCAGAAATGTGTAAAAACAAAACAAAAAAATATATACTCACCTGGTCCCAGCAGACGGAGTTCAGCCGCGGCTGTTCTCCTGAACTGCTCTCTGTAGTATTCAGCAGCCGGGAATTTAAAATCCCCGCCTGCTGAATGAGCTGCCTCTGATTGGTCACAGCCTGACCAATCAGAGGCAGCTCTCACTCACACCCATTCATGAATTCATGAATGGGTGAGTGAGTGCTGCTTCTGATTGGCTCAGCGCAGGGACCAATCAGGGGCAGCACTCACTCACCCATTCATGAATTCATGAATGGGTGTGAGTGAGAGCTGCCTCTGATTGGTCAGGCTGTGACCAATCAGAGGCAGTTCATTCAGCAGGCGGGGATTTTAAATCCCCGGCTGCTAAATACTACAGAGGGCAGTTCAGGAGAACTGCCGCCGGCCGCGGCTGAACTCCGTCTGCCGGGACAAGGTGAGTATATATATATTTTTTTATTTTTACACATTTCTGGATGAATTGCAGGGAAGGGCTTATATATTTAAGCCCTTCCAGAAAATTCATCGTGAGATCGCCCGCAGTGCATTGCTTTCAATGGAGCCAGCTGTATTGCCGGCTCCATTGAATTTAATGCACTGGACAGCTCCGGCCCGTTTCTATTGAAACGCGGCTAGGAGCAGATTTTTCGGGCGATTTTTCGGCCTCGGTCACGCGATTTGCGGATGCGCATCCGTCATGCGATCCGCAAATCGCGGCAAAAAAGGCCCATGTGACTAAGGCCTAACAAGACCAATTTGGATTTAAAAAAATTACAAAACAAAATTGGGGTTAAAGATCACTCTTTTTTTTAAAGTTGTTTCCTGATTGGGCATAATTTCTATAATTTTTTCTATTCTTGTATTACAATTACAATTGACAAATTCCAATTATGACTGTATACAATGTGAAAGTCATCTCAATGAATAAAGTATGTGTTAGAAAGAAAAGCCTATAATAACATATTACTTAGTAACAAATTACATAGGTACAAAGGTACATAGTAAATACAGCAAGTATTTTTTGGGAAATATGAAATTCAATACTACCACTTCAATTATTCAGGATCTGGTAGTTCCAGTGCTTATTTACCTACACCCCCAAATTTTCCCTGTACAATAGTAGAGCTGTATGAAACCAGCACCCCAGATTGCTAACAATTTAGTGCCTGTGAAGAGGGGGAGCTCTGTGGCCATCAAAGTATCTGCAAGAGCTGACTTTGTATGTATGGCAATAAAAGGGTTGTCTGCTCAAGATAATCCCTATTCATACTCCCTAAGCGGACATATGGACATCATGGTCATGCTCAGGATATTCCACTGCAAGGTAGTATGGAGTGCCACTCTGTAAAACAAGATCACGATCGCTGTTCTAGGTGTAATCTAACCTGAGATACAGTAAGTTGAAATAAAGGGAAAGAAGAGGCTGTGGTGAAGCTGGCAGCTACATGGAGGGGTGCAACATGGACATTTATTAATATTAGCACCCCACCCACCCCTACCAACCAGAAAACATAGTTGATTTCTGATCGTCACATATTGGGGTCTTTTTTTCCTTGAGAAAAGGAGTGATAAGGGGAGCATTTGCCCATCTAATCAACCCTCTTTGCTTTATTGGGCTGTTTATGGACCCCATGGCCCAGATATTCACCAGAAACCAAATTTCAAATGAGTTGCATAAACACATGTACTACATTCATACACAAGCCTTAATAGAATTCCTACTTTTTATTTATTTTAAACAAGTGTGTTTCCCTGAAAATAAGACATTGTCTTATATTCATTTTTGCCCCAAACGAGGCATAGTGTCTTATTTTCGAGGTGTGTCTTAATACTCACCTCGCAGGGGGCGTCCCAGTCTCTCTCGGTGCTCTCCAGGCATGCCAGCATTCTTCCTTGTCATCCTCAGCACTTAAAGAGCCTTCTCTTTCTAGTAACATGGGTTGAATACCCCGCCTCCACAAGAGATTGCTGTGATTGGCTCAGGACTATAGCCTCAGCCAATCACAGCCGGCTCTTGATGAGCCAATCACAGCCATTCAATGAATGACATCATTGAATGGCTGTGATTGGCTCATTGAGCACCAGCTGTGATTGGCTAAGCCCACAGTCCTGAGTCAATCACAGCAATCCCTTGCTGGAGGTGGGGTATTCAACCCATGTTACTAGAAAGAGAAGGCTCTGTCACCACTGAGAACGACACAGAAAAGTGCTGCAGTGCCTGGAGAGCAGTGAGAGGGACCAGGAGGGCAATGGCAAGGTGAGTATTTAATTTTTTTTTTTCATGTAGTGTAGCTAGGGCTTATTTTCGGGGTAGGTCTCATTATCAGGGAAACACGGAAGTTCTACAAAAAAAAAATATCAGTGTTTGCCCACATTCAGATGGGTATAATTCCATTCCATTCTCTGCTCTATTATGGACATAACACTCAAATCTCCCATGGATGATCAATCCAGAGTTATGGTGCTGATAAACTGCAGGAGATCTGTTTGTTGTGTTCATTATATGGAAGCAAAAAAGTACCTATTTTATATCCATCTGAAAGTGATATTACTTCATGAATACATTATGGGGGTATTATCTAATTCTCTATGTAATATGCATGCAAAAATTGTCTGCCACATTCCTATGGTTTTGACTTTTCTTGAAAACACCCACACTTGTGAATGTAGACATGTGTGGTATGTATGAATTCTCGACATCTTAGAGTTTTTGCAGAATGCGGTTTGTTTGCATAAGAGTCTGTTTGGGTATGCATTTAAATGGCAAATTTGAATTTTCATGCAATTTTTGCTTATATCACTGCTTGATGCAAAGTCACCTGAAGGTGTTTGTATGTTTCATTTATTAACCCCTTAGTGACCAAGCCTGTTTACGCCTTAATGACCAGGCCAAATTTTGCAAATCTGACATGTGTCACTTTAACATGGAAAAACACCAGAAAGGTTTTGCATATCCAAGCGATTCTGACATTGTTTTTTCGCCACATGTTGTACTTCATTTAGGCGGAAAAAAAAGACCCATAGAAATTGTGTTTATTTATTAAAAGCGCCAAAATTGGGAAAATTTTGAAAAAATCGTCATTTTTTCACATTTCCAACTGCAATATCTTAAATATGTGCAAACATAATATAGAAATTTTTGCTAAGATTTATATTTCCACCCGTTTACTTTATTTTGGGCGCACATTGGAAAAACTTTTGTTTTTTTTTTAACTATTTAGGAGACGTACAAATTTAACATTACTTTTTAGCATTTTGAGGAACACTTTGTTTTCCTATACCAAGCCGAGATTGGAAAGGCTCATGAGTGTCAGAATAATAGATACCCCCCCAAATGACCTCATTTTAAAAACTACACCCCTTAATATATTCACTGAGGGGTGTCATGAGTATTTTGACCCCACAGTTTTTTTTCAGGAATTAATTCAATTTAGAGGAGAAAAAGTAAAATTTCATATTTTTGCAAATCTGTCATTTTAAAGACATATTTTTTTCCTATAGTTTACATGAAAATCAGGATTTACACCCCAAAATGGATACCCCTATTTCTCCCGTGTTCAGAAATATACCCATTGTGGCCCTATTGTTATATCTGAGTCCACAACGGGGCCCAAAATGAAAGGAGTAGTCAGTGTCTTTCAAAACAGAAATTTTGCTTGAAGTCCTTTTAGGCCCCATAGCACACATGTAGAGTTCTTGAGCGCCCAAAACCATAGAAAACCCCCACAAATGACCCCATTTTGAAAACTAGACCCCTTAAGGAATTTATCTAGGGGTGTACTGCATATTTTGACCCCACAGTTTTTGAATGAATTCAAACCAAGCAAAAGGAAAAAATTGTGATTTTCGTTTTTTCGGCAATTCTGTAATTTTAAAAACAGCTTTTTTTGTACAGCACACATATGAAGGAAGACTTGCACCCAAAAATGGATACCCCTGTTTGTCCCGTGTTCAGAGACATACCCATTGTGGCCCTAATCTTATGTCTGGATACACAACGGAGCCCAAAATGAAAGGAGCGACCAGTGGCTTTCGGAACACAAATTTTGCTTGAAGTCCTTTTAGGCCCCATTGCCCACTTGTAGAGTTCTTGAGCGCCCAAAACCATAGAGAACCCCCACAAATGACCCCATTTTGAAAACTAGACTCCTTAATGAATTTATCTAGGGGTGTACTGCGTATTTTGACCCCACAGTTTTTGAATAAATTCAAGCAAAGCAAAAGGAAAAAATTTGGATTTTTGTTTTTTTGGCAATTCTGTCATTTTAAAAACAGCTTTTTTTGTACAGCACACATATGAAGGAAGACTTACACCCCAAAATGGATACCCCTGTTTGTACTGTTTTCAGAAATATACCCATTGTAGCCCTAATCTTATGTCTGCATGCACAACGGGGCCCAAAATAAAAGGAGTAATCGGTGGCTTTCAGAACATAGATTTTGCTTGAAGTCCTTTTAGGCCCCATTGCCCACTTGTAGAGTTCTTGAGCGCCCAAAACCATATAGAACCCCCACAAATGACCCCATTTTGAAAACTAGACCCCTTAACGAATTTATCTAGGGATGTACTGCATATTTTGACCCCACAGTTTTTGAATAAATTCAAGCAAAGCAAAAGGAAAAAAATAGGATTTTCATTTTTTGGGCTATTGTGTCAATTTAAAAACAGTTTTTTTTGTACAGCACACATATAAATGAAGGCTTTCACCCCAAAATGGATACCCCTGTTTGTCCCGTGTTCAGAAACATACCCATTGTGGCCCTAATAGACTTACAGGACCCATGGCTAGGCCTACAATGAAAGGAATACCCGTTGGATTTCAGGGTACCACTGAATAAATTTCAGGCCCCATTGCCCACTTATAGAGCCATTGAGCGGCCAAAACTATAAAGAACCCCCTCAAATGACCCCATTTTGAAAACTAGACCCCTTAACGAATTCATCTAGGGGTGTACTGCGTATTTTGACCCCACAGTATTTGAATGAATCTAAGCAAAGCAGAAGGAAAAAGTTACGATTTTCAATTTTTTTGGCAATTTTTTCAATTTAAAAACAGTTTTTTTGTACAGTGCACATAGGAATGAAGACGTTCACCCCAAAATGGATACCCCCGTTTGTCCCGAGTTCAGAAACATACCCATTGTGGCCCTAATCTACTTACAGAACGCATGGCAAGGCCTATAAAGGACGGAACACCTGTTGGATTTTAGGGCACAACTGAATAAATTCCAGGCCCCATTGCTTATTTGTACAGAATAAAGATTGACTCCCTAAAAATTCCCCCCCTCCCCCACACACTCCGCGCCCTTTTTGGCGTTCGCAAATCTTAGATAAAAGTAAAAATGTGAACTGTGTAGTATTTCCGAAGACAGGGGTAATTACGGAGGCTGGTTGGAATGGGCCCATGGGGCAATAAAACCGGGTATCCCCCCCCCCCCTCCTCTCATGCTTTTTGGGGGTATTTCATGACCTCAGTGGCGGGTATGGGGTGTAAAAAGTGGCGTTCCGTGAGTCTCCGTAAGCTTGATGAGGTGCGGCGGTCTCACACAGAAGGCGCTCAACAAGGTGCTCCTGGAACTGCAGGAAGGCGAACGTTCCCGGGGCTTCTTGTAAAATACGTATCACAGGTAGCGGTCTGAATAACGCCGGGCTCACGCGGGTGCAGGCGGAATCCGCTTGCGGAGGCCCACAGCGGATCCCATCTGTGAGCCCGGCTGTGACCCTGCGTACGGCTGCGTAATGTACTGCGCATAACTGCCTACTCACACAGGCGGTCATGCACAGTACACCTTTGTTTGTATTTCCCGCACCATCGCTTAGCGATGACCCGGGTACCCGCAGCCCGTATACAATGTAGTTGCGTATGGGCTGCGGGTATATCCGCGACCATGGAGCACAATGGGCTCTATGTTGCCGATATCCGCAGTAAAATAGAACATGCTGCGTTCTCTTTTCTGCGAGTGGATTACGCAATTCCGACCCGCTAATGTGAGCGGAATTGTGTAATCCAATGCGATTGATCTGCGTATTACCGCGGATCAGAAGCATGCAGAATCCGTAATTCCTATCCGGTCATGTGAGACCGGCCTAAGGTAGATCGCTACCTTTTTATCACGTGATCGGGGACCGCTCAACGAGGCCACCCGTCACTGCTCCAGGCTCTCTGTGACCGTTGGTCGCTGGGAGCAAGGAGATTTTAAATTTCCTGGGCTCCCCGACTGCTGCGCATGTGTCCGGCTTTTTGCCGGCAATCGCATGTGCAGAATTCGGGAAGGTCCACGGAGGAAGATCGCGTCGGGATTCAAATACGCAGGCCTCCGGTAAAAAGTTTCATCTCCTCTCACCGATCGCATCAGTGAGGGGAGATGAAACTTCTAATTTTTTTTTTTACTTTTACGTGATCGCCATTATTGGATAATGGCGAACACGTGACCAGGAACCGCTCACTGCGGACCCCCATTAAATCTCCATGCTCTTGGCTACGTTTTGTAGCCAGGAGCAGGGAGAATTTAAATTATCCTGGCAATCCACAGCTTTTGCGCATGCGCCCGCCATTTTGGCGACGGGCGCGTGTGCAAAAGCTGTGGTAAGGTCCGCGGATAAATCTGGGGGCCTTAGGTACGTACTTTCATCCTCCCTCACGGATATGATCCATGAGGGGAGATGAAACGTACGCTTTTTAAACTTTTCAAAACTTTTTTTTACTTTTTTTTTTTTTAACTTTTTTACACTTTTTTTTCACTCTACATGATCACTGTCATCCATTGGATAACAGTGATCATGTCCCCGGTATAATCTCTGCTCCTAGCTACACATGGCAGCCAGGAGCAGAGGAATTTTAAATTCCCCGGGGCTCGAGCCCGTCTGTGCACGCGCCCGATGTCAATCATCGGGCGCGCATGCGCAGACGGGGATTCGGGTCCCGGGACATCGGGACACCGCTGAGGACTGGGGGTGAGTATTTTCACCTCCCCTCATGGATCCGAGGGGAGGTGAAACTGAGGGGAGGTGAAACTGACTTTTTTAAAACTTTTTTTTTACTTTTTCGCGATCGCCGCTAACCATTGGATAACGGCGATCGCGGTACCGGGGACCGCTCTCCGCAGTCCCCGCTGACATCTCCTGCCTCCCGGCTACCTACAGGAGCCGGGAGCCAGGAGATTTTAAATCTCCCGCGCCGCCGGGCCTTCTGCGCATGCGGCTGACGTAATGCCGCCTGGCGCGCATGCGCAGAAGACCGGCTTCGGGCCCCGGAGCGGCAGGAGAGCGGGGAGCAGCGTGCTGGACCTGGGTGAGTAATTTCAGCTGCTCCGATGGATCCGATCCATCAGAGCAGCTGAATCTTTAACTTTTGTGTACTTTTGTTTACTTTTTTTGCGATCGGCGCTATCCATTGCATAGCGCCGATCGCAATGCCGGGGGGGTGCCCGAACAGCCCGGGATGACAGCTCCATGCTGTCAGCTACCTGCGGACACCGACAGCATGGAGCTGTCACGTCCACAGCCCGAGGGGCACTATTCTCTGCAGGAAGCATGTTTTTACGTCCTCAGAGAATAGAGCCCACTTCGGGAGGACGTAAAAACACTATGGGCTGGTCGTTAAGGGGTTAAGTTGGACTTTTGTATATAGAATGCTGCGCTCTCACAATAATATTTAGTAGTAGTAGCTTCTCAGGGTGTGCAGTATATATTTTTAATAGAGATGAGCGAACACCAAAATGTTCGGGTGTTCGTTATCCGGAACGAACTTCCCGCGATGTCCGGGTGTTCGTTTCGAATAACGAACCCCATTGAAGTCAATGGGCGACCCGAACATTTTTGTATTTCGCCGATGCTCGCTAAGGTTTTCATGTGTGAAAATCTGGGCAATTCAAGAAAGTGATGGGAATGACACAGTGACGGATAGGGCAGGCGAGGGGCTACATGGTGGGCTGCATCTCAAGTTCACAGGTCCCACTATTAAGCCACAATAGCGGCAAGAGTGCCCCCCCCCCACTGTCAGCATAAAGATCGTTCTCCTCTGCCACAGCTGTAACAGCTGTAGCAGAGAAGAACGATGTTTGCCCATTGAATTCAATGGAGCGGCAATACAGCAGGTTCCACTGAATGCAATGGGCTGCCCGCGATCGCAGGATGAATGGTCGGAAAGGGGTTAAATATATAACCCCTTTCCTGCAATTCATCCAGAAATGTGTTACACTAAAAATATATACCGGCGTATAAGGCGACGGGGCGTATAAGACGACCCCCCAACTGTCACCTTATACGCCTTGAAATCCCCGCCTCCAGAAACACAGCCAATCACAGCCATTCAATGACATCATTGTCATTGGCTGTGATTGGCTGAAGGCACGTGTGCTTCTGGAGGCAGGGATTTAAAGCCTTTCATAGAGAAAGCTTGTCTGCCGTGGATTAGGAGGGAGTGACAGCCTGCAGGAGCGCCGCAGATCATCTAAAAACGTAAGTAATGATTTTTATTCTTTGCTCCACTGTATTACCGGCGTATAAGGTGACAGTTGGGGGGTCGTCTTATACGCCCCGTCGCCTTATACGCCGGTATATATTTTTAGTGTAACACATTTCTGGATGAATTGCAGGAAAGGGGTTATATATTTAACCCCTTTCCGACCATTCATCCTGCGATCGCCGGCAGCCCATTGCATTCAGTGGAACATGCTGTATTGCCGCTCCATTGAATTCAATGGGCAAACATCGTTCTTCTCTGCTACAGCTGTTACAGCTGTGCCAGAGAAGAAGGATTTGTCTTCTATATGTTCTCAATGGGGTCAGCGCTGCTGCCGCTGGTCCCATTGAGCGCATATAGAATGCATCCATAGCGAACCGCGGGAGGGGCAGACTTTTATATCAGGCGGACACCTTATCTCCCCAGCCACTCACAGCAGGGGGGTGGTATAGGGCTTAAACGTTGCAGGGGGAAGTTGTAATGCCTTCCCTGTCTTTATATTGGCCAAAAAAAAGCGCTAACGTCTCAGGGAAGAAAGTTAAAGTAACCCGGACACCGCATGGTGTTCGTTACGGATAACGAACATACCGAACACCCTAATATTCGCACGAATATCAAGTTCGGAAGAGCACGTTCGCTCATCTCTAATTTTTAACACATTTGTGGATGATAGCCATGACCTCAGTTTCAGAAGAGTACAAGCTATCATTGGTGTAGATGATTGTGGTCTATATGAATTTGCACACCTTGTTCTATTATTTTTATATTGTTTTGTGTGTGAAACTCTGCTGAGGTGCAAATACATGTGCTAATATATTTTTTTAATAATTTCTGTTTGCCAAAAAATTACATGAATATGGACATAGTGGTCAACACCCTGTCAAGACAGCTGCAGTCATCGGATTACCTGCTTTGAGGGAATATATGGGGTTTATGGGTGCACTTAATTAAAGGTATATAATTTCTGTGTTTTATAGGTTGTTTTTTTCCTATATTTCCAGCTTAAAATCAAATTTTGGCCTTTCCAGTTCTGGCGATTTTATGAAGTTATGTGCATGTCATAATAGGTAAGCAAGTGGTATGTATGAACTTTGTATGAACTTGATTGTGGAATTGTGTTTTTTTTCCATTTCACTCCACTTAAAATTTTTTTTTACGTTTTTCAGTACATTATAAGGTACATTAAAAAGCACAAATGAAAAATACAACTTGTTTCAGCAAATAACAAGCTAAATAAATTAGAGAGTTATGTTTCTTTTGAAAGTGGGTAAGAAAAAACGAAAATGAAAAAAAAAGAGCTGCCCTTCAGGGGTTAATTGAGATAACATTAAACGCTGTGGAATAAGATGTACAGACCACAGAATATATAAATTATAAAACAGGATTTGATAATACATGTATTTTTTAAGGATGCGTAAATGAATGTGATTGTGGAGGAGTAATGGTAAAGGAGCATAAATGAAAGTCAGACGCTTGGACTAATTGCCATCCATGTTTCAGTAGATACAATGAAGGCTGCAGCTCTTAAATATGGGAATTACATCATGAATTATGGATCCTTTGTACATTTAGTTAACATTACTGGTTTGAAAGTCTGCAATTTTTTTTTCCATTCACTGATATATTCGGCTTTTTGTGTTCTCCAGCACAAATAAAATGTAATTGAAACAGATCAGTATTTATACCCCAGAGATGGTGCTTTGCATCTCTTTATAGAAATGACAACTAAATTGAAGTATTTCTTTATAGCTAGGTTGACAGCACAACATTTCTATTTTAATGCAGGAAGGAGGAAGTGAACAAAGAAAATATATCTTTACAGAATGTGGGCTGAGAATCAGACATGCTGTATTTGTAAGGTGACAATGCATTATCCAAATTTAAACCCTAGAGCGTCATTAATGGGGAAATAAACTAGAATCCGTATATCATATGTATTATCTTAATATATACATATGATACTGTTAAAGTTACAGCTACAGTATTGATGGCTTACTTGCTAAAAAATAGATGGGGTTGTTTTTCAATACTAAAAGCCCTTTACGGTTTAAAGATTTGTGACTGACTGAAAGGTTATATTGTAAGTTTGAATAGTAAGAGTTTGACTGCTAAGATCCTCATCAACCCCTAGAATATAATTTCATGGCTGCCAGAATATGACAATGCAAGCAAACTAAAAAATTCTATTGGTCCTTATGCCTTAAATTCGCTCAGTCATCATTGGCTTCAAGGGGCTTTTTGGTAGTTTTTAAAAATTGGCTAATACAGGGAATGGACTAAAATAAAAAACTAAGCAGAACTTCTGGGGCTAGAGCGGTGGGAATGGGTAGCTGTCCTGGACCATTGGGCTATTTAACAAATGTGTACTTCTTACTTTTTTATTTTCGCCCATTCCCTGCCCTTAGACACTTTTTGAAAAATCCTGGAAAACCTCTTAAGGACCTGAGTCACCTGACCTATTTTGGCCATGAGGGCACAACAAATTTTGGGGAATTTTCATCTCTACTTTTCAAAAGCCATAACTTTATTTTTTTTTATCAGCTACAAAGATAAAAATAGATCCACTGTATGGATGGTTTTTCCTATGGTTTATTGCAACGCGTTCCAGCCCACACACAGGGCCTTTTTCAAGCATACAACATAATACATAACAATCATTAATATAGAAAAAAGTGTGACTTACAATTGCAAGCCATTTGCTCTCCCGTGGCAGTCGCCATCTTGTGGGTGGAGTTTCCTCCAATGAGGACGCTATTGCGTAATAACGTTAGTACATCCTAGTATGTCAGGGACTGTAACCATAAAGTGATACAGTTATCCATACAGTGAATCTATCTTTCCCGGGAAGCGCTTGGGTTATTTTTCTTTTATATTTGGAAATGAATACCATTGGGTCCCCTTTCTGGGTGGACACAAAGATCCGAGCAGCTCTCCGTTTAGGTTTGGGAAGAAGGATCATCCACTTTACAGGCATTCCTGGACTTGGAGGTACTAGTGAGGGACCCCATCATAGGGACCTCACTAAGTACCGGGTAAGTCCAAAACCTCTTTACTCCATTTGATTCCTATTCATATATATCTGTAGGAGCGCTAATCTGATCCCAGTATATTTGTTATTATTTTTTTTATCAACATGGCCATAAGAGGGCTTGTTTTTTTGCATGGCGAACTGTAGTTTTTATTGTTTTCATATTTGGGTGCATATAATGTATTGTAAAACTTCTATTATTTTTTTTTTTTTTAGAGTAGGAGAAAACACATAAATTTTACCATTCTTTTTTTTTTCTTTATAGCATTAATCATACAGCATAAATAACACAATACATTTTTTTCTGCCGGTTGCTATGAGTACGACAATACCAAAAAATATTATACATTTTCTTAGGTTTTTGCACTTTTGCAGAATAAAAACCCTTTTTGGGAAATTATTATTTTTTTTACATCGCTGCATTCAAAGTCCCATAACTTTTTATGTTTTCCATGGAGCTCTGTGAGGGTTTTTATTATTGCATGACGAGCTGTAGTTTTTATTTATACCATTTTGGGGTACATACAGCTTTTTTGATCCTAATAATAAATAATAATAATAATCTTTATTTGCATAGCGCTAACTTATTCTGCAGCGCTTTTTCGATCAGTTTAATTGCGTTTTTTGGGAGGCAAAATGAACAAAATATGCATTTTGCCTCCATTTTATAGGTTTTTTTTTAAATGTTCTTTGCCGTGCAGGATAAATAGTGTGTTCAATTTATTGTACAGATGATTACAAATACGATGATACCAAATATGTGGGATTTTTAAAGTTTTTACATTTTTCATTCTAGCAAAAAAGTTTTTTTATTAATTTTTTACACTATTTTTATTATTTGTTTAATGTTTTTTTTATATCGCTGTAGAGGACTTGAACCATAACAACTCTGATCGCTATGATAATGCATTGCAGGACTTCAGTACTGCAATATCTTATTGCTTACAATAGCAATCATAGGCGACAGCAACCCATCAGCCCTCCATGATTACATTGTGTGGGTCCAATGACGTCACACAAGGAGCATACTCCATCTGGGAATCCTTTCCGATCTACGTAGCTCAGCTGGCAGCTACACAGAGGAGGATAGATAAAGATCAGATCCCACTGTCCTCTAGCATAGATGTAAATCACCCTACGAAGGATGGAACAGGGACTTTTATTAATCTTAGCATCCTGCCCACCCTATCAATCAGGAAGCATAGTTGATCTCTGTTTGCCACATATATGGGTCTTTTTTTTCCTTGAGAAAAGAAGTGAGGTGGTGAGCATTTGCTCATCTAATCAACCCTCTTTGTTTTTTGGGCTGTTTATTGACTCTATGGGTCAAATGTTTACTAGCAACCAAATGTCAACTAAATGTCAGACATAGCTATAGGGGGAGCAGAGGTACCAGTCAATCTAGACCCTGTTGCCCTGAGCCTTCTACCACCAAGTAAAATCATTGTCTTTCTCATTAAGAGAAACAGTGGCAGCACTAAGTGTATCACTTCGTAGTTTGTGGTAGGGAGATGACAAAATTCACTGGTGCCGATCACGTGAATGTCTCTGTTGACAGAGGAGAGGGGTTGTCTATCCACTGACTCCAATAAACTACAAATGTCGGAGTGATACACTCAATGCCACTGCTATGGGCTGCAATGTCTTTGTGAGACAAACTATAGTATTGTAAATGGCACATAGTAGGAGGGGAGCGTTGTTGCAGATTCTGCACTGGGGCCCAGGATTTCAAGTTATGTCTTAATCCATAGATGCATTGTTTTCATGTAGCTGTGGGTTTTAATGCATAAATCATTCATTATTTCACGTACATAATGTATTCTGTCATACAGCCTTCTGCTCATGCAGTTCATACAGTTTGATATACAGGTATGATTGCTGATTTTAATAATATCTATACGTTTTTCCTGCAATTAGAATGCACATTCCCAATTTGAGAAAATAGAATAGTTTCCCTCTGTTTTGTAGGTCAGAGAGTCACTCAGCTTCAGCTAAATATATCTAGTGTAATAAAATGCAGTGTTGGGATGTCAGCTATTATGTGTGAAACCACGAATGGATCATTCAGAGTTTGCCATGATTCAGATAAACACTATTAGATTTTAACTTCTGTAAAGCACTGTTTGCAGGGAAGTCTATTACTCTGTCTATATTGTCTTGACTAGTAGAATATTATTTGCTGTCCCTTGGCCAAGACTAGACATTTAGTTAGAAGGCATTTCTCAAAGTTCATGAGACTGTTGTCTTTAGTCCACATGACATTTGCTGTATTACAAGATCAAAAGAACAGTTGCTATTGCAGTGCTATGTAGGAAAACATAAAAGTAGACTAAATAAACAACTTATAATTACAGTAATTATGAGGATGAATGAACTGTTCATTAATAAAATATGTTACTCTAGTATTCTGACTTTGATGAGATGTCTTACTCTAAAAAATGAGAGACGTCCAATAAATCGTCAGTTTTCTTTTTATTACTACACTATAACTTAAAAACTACATACATCTAGTCTGCCCTTATTTCATTTTCATTTTTCTCTTGGGATAGATCTATGCTTATTCCTGGGATACTTGAGTTTATTAACTGTTCATTTACCAACCACATCTGCTGGAAATTTGTTCAAGCATCTACTACTCTTTCAGCAAAATAATATTTTCTGACATTGCTTCTGATCTTGAACACAACTAATCTCAAATTGTGCCCTACTTTAAAAGGGATTTATGAAACAGCCTATGCACCCTCCAAGAACCTGGTAAATCCAACTCATAAGCTAGAGGATTAATCACTCGCGTTATGGCAAAGGGACCGATAAAACGCAGCGCAAGCTTTACCGAGGGAAGCTTCTTGCTGGTATTCCTGAAGCTGAGCTGGAAGGTTCTGTGTCAGGGCTGCCACCATGACACCGGGTGGGAGGATGCCTTCCGGAGAAGAATCCATAACCTCAGGAGTCCCGAAACTGCGGGAGAGGGCGTTAGCTTTCACATTTTTATCTCCCGGCAGGTACGTGACTGTAAAATTGAATCTCGAGAAGAAAAGCGCCCACCTGGCTTGCCGCGCATTGAGATGCTTAGCATTCTCAAGATACACTAAGTTCTTGTGATCGGTGAAGATTGTCACCTGGTGTCGAGCTCCCTCCAGAAGATGATGCCATTCCTCAAATGCCCATTTTATTGCCAACAATTCCCTGTTCCCAACATCGTAGTTGCGCTCGGCGCTACTGAACTTATGGGAAAAGAAGGCACATGGACTATACCCTGAATGGCTCCCCAATTCCTGGGAGGGGACTGCACCCACCCCAACCTCCAAAGCGTCTACCTCTACGAAAAAGGGCTTCTGAGGGTCCAGCTGACCAAGCGCTGGCGCGGTGGAGAAAGCCCTCTTAAGGCCGCCAGCAGACGAGCGGGTCGGATCTGGCGGTGAGAATTCTCGCCGCGGGACCCGACCTGAGCGCCTGCAGGGATGAGCGAGTACTCACCCGCGCACGGCGGCCCCGGCTCTTTCATGTGCCGGCTGCCGGGCAGCTGGCGCATGCGCAGACCGGAGCCACCGGCTGCGTGAGTGACGTTTCTGTGCGAGGCTCTGTGAGCCCCGCACAAAAATAGGACATGCCGCGGTTTGTTTCCCGCTTGACATTTCGCGCGGCCAAACCACGGCCGTCTGCATAGGATTGCGTTTGTTAACGCAATCCTATGCAGGCTTTGAGCGGCGGAAATCCCGCGGGAAATCCCGCCGCGGGATTTCCGCTCGTCTGCAGGCGGCCTAAGTTGCTCAAACGCCTCTGAAACTTCCGGAGACCACGACGTCACGTCCGCTCGTTTTTTAGTGAGATCAGTCAGTTGTTCCGCAATCACTGAAAAATTTCTTATAAATTTTCTGTAAAAGTTGGCAAACCCAAGAAAGCACTGAAGAGCCTTCAAATTATCTGGTTTAGCCCACTGTGTGATTGCCGCAACCTTGTCTGACTCCATACACACATCAGTTGGAGTAATGATATACCCAAGGAATGACACGCGTTTGACCCCAAATGAGCACTTCTCCAATTTAACATACAATTGGTACTCCCGTAGCCGCTCTAACACTAAATGGAGATATCTGACATGCGTGTCCCAATCCGACAAGTACACCGAAATGTCGTCCAAATAGACGACCATAAAAACCCCAAGATAATCGTAGAAGACCGTGTTGATAAATTCCTAAAAATCCGCAGGGGCGTTGCATAACCAGAAGGGCATAACCAGACACTCGAAGTGCCCCAACGGGGTGTTGAACGCAGTCTTCCACTCGTCACCAGACTAAATACGTATAAGATTATAAGCCCCCCGAAGGTCAAGCTTAGAGAACCAGCGTGCTCCCACCAGTTGATTCAACAGATCAGGGATCAGAGGGAACGAGCACTAATTCTTTATGGTGATCTTGTTTAAAGCCCGATAGTCCACACAAGGCCGCAAAGACCCATCTTTCTTCAACAAAAAATAGGCCTGCTCCAGCTGGTGACTTTGGTGGTCTGATATGTTCCTTGGCTAAAGCCTCTGAAATATAGCATTTAAGAGCCTCATGCTCCCGACCTGACAGATTAAATATGGCCCCCTTAGGGATGGGACTTTCCGGGACAAGATCAGTCCTACAACCCCATTCGTGGTGTGGGGATAATACTTCAGAAAGCTTCTTAGAGAACACATCTCGAAAATCCTGTAAACAGGCTGTAGAAGTTGCCAGAGACTTAGCACCACGTTGGAGAACTGCTGATAGGACTGAGGAACGATTTTTAGGTTGGACTGAATTTACTAATCAGCTGGCAGTGCCTGAAAAACACAAGATGGGCGCACATTGGCTTGGCTGGTGAGAGGCCTGTGACATGGGTCAAGATTGGTGACGTCTTGTTATGATGTGTTCTATACAGTGTATACTGTGAAGTGAGAATTCTGTCCCCTAAATGTCTGTAATACACACAAACATAATATCAATAGCACTATAGAGCAGCACTGAGCACTGGTGATTTGAATATGTAGCAATAAAAAAGTTACCATTAGCTCTAACAGCAAGTCTGTGTAAGTTCTCATATACTTCAATGAGCAGCATGAACCATGTCCCACCTACACTTTCTACTCTGCTGTCATGCTGTTTCCAGTAACAGAGATAACATCACTTGACAACAATCAGTGCGCAGCAAATTAGGAGGAAAGGAGATCCCTAGTGGTCAGCACTTTAGAGGGATTATTCAGCACAAAAATATTATTTTAGGTAAATAAAGGAATAACAGACGTTATTTGAAAAGATTGCGACCAGTTAAATTTAAAGGTCTTGATCATGTCCCCCCTTCTTTTCTCCAGACTATACAAATTGAGTTGTTTAAGTCCTTCCTGAAATTTTTTTTTATGCTTAATAGAGATGAGCGAACGTATTCGTCCGAGCTTGATATTCGTGCGAATATTAGGGTGTTCGGGATGCTCGTTATTCGTAACGAACACCATGCGGTGTTCTGGTTACTTTCACTTTCCTCTCTGAGACGTTAGCGCGCTTTTCTGGCCAATTGAAAGACAGGGAAGGCATTACAACTTCCCCCTGCGACGTTCAAGCCCTATACCACCCCCCTGCTGTGAGTGGCTGGGAAGATCAGATGTCACCCGAATATAAAAGTCGGCCCCTCCCGCGGCTCGCCTCAGATGCCTTGTGAGTTAGATGAGGGACAGTGCTGCTGGTACCGGAGCTGCTGTAGGGAGAGAAATCGCAGTTAGTGTAGGCTTCAAGAACCCCAAAGGTCCTTATTAGGGCCACTGATAGCTGTGTGTTGGCTGCTGTTAGCAGTGACTTTTTTTTTTTTTTCTCAAAATCGCCTCTGCAGAGCGTTGCACCCGGCATTAGGGACAGAAGTGTTGGATAGGCAAGGAGAGTGTTAGGAGTGAGTGTAGCCTTCAAGAACCTCAACGGTCCTTTCTAGGGCCATATTTAACCGTGTGCAGTACTGTGCTGGCTGCTGTTAGCTGTGCTGCATTTTTTTTTTTTCTCAAAATCGCCTCTGCAGAGCATTGCACCCTCCATTGATACTACAGGGAAAGAATTGTGTAGGCAGGGCCACAACACAGTTATTATTCATTGAATATACGCAGTGGGTCCTTTTGGTGTAAAAACAAGTGAAAACAAATCTATTTGTCCTGCCTCTGTCCGTCCTAAGGGCTGTGGACACGTGTGAGCTGCGTGTACAACGTTAAAAAATCAGACGCACCCAGCTACGCTTTACTGCTGGCTTCGCCATTTGCTTTCCTTAATTGAGAAAAAAATACCTGCTCTGCCATAGTTAATAACTCTGCTACCCTCAAGTTCTGTGACACATTAGCAGGGCCACAACACAGTTATTAAACTTCTCATGTTTATTGAATATACGCAGTGGGTCCTTTTGGTGTAAAAACAAGGGAAAACAAATCTATTTGTCCTGCCTCTGTCCGTCCTAAGGGCTGTGGACACGTGTGAGCTGCGTGTACAACGTTAAAAAATCAGACGCACCCAGCTACGCTTTACTGCTGGCTTCGCCATTTGCTTTCCTTAATTGGGAAAAAAAATACCTGCTCTGCCAGAGTTCATAACTCTGCTACCCTCAAGTTCTGTGACACATTAGCAGGGCCACAGCACAGTTATTAAACTTCTCATGTTCATTGAATATACGCAGTGGGTCCTTTTGGGTTTAAAACAAGGGAAAACAAATCTATTTGTCCTGCCTCTGTCCGTCCTAAGGGCTGTGGACACGTGTGAGCTGCGTGTACAACGTTAAAAAATCAGACGCACCCAGCTACGCTTTACTGCTGGCTTCGCCATTTGCTTTCCTTAATTGGGAAAAAAATACCTGCTCTGCCATAGTTAATAACTCTGCTACCCTCAAGTTCTGTGACACATTAGCAGGGCCACAACACAGTTATTAAACTTCTCATGTTCATTGAATATACGCAGTGGGTCCTTTTGGTGTAAAAACAAGGGAAAACAAATCTATTTGTCCTGCCTCTGTCCGTCCTAAGGGCTGTGGACACGTGTGAGCTGCGTGTACAACGTTAAAAAATCAGACGCACCCAGCTACGCTTTACTGCTGGCTTCGCCATTTGCTTTCCTTAATTGGGAAAAAAATACCTGCTCTGCCAGAGTTAATAACTCTGCTACCCTCAAGTTCTGTGACACATTAGCAGGGACACAGCACAGTTATTAAACTTCTCATGTTCATTGAATATACGCAGTGGGTCCTTTTGGTGTAAAAAAAAGGGAAATGAAATCTATTTGTCCTGCCTCTGTCCGTCCTAAGGGCTGTGGACACGTGTGAGCTGCGTGTACAACGTTAAAAAATCAGACGCACCCAGCTACGCTTTACTGCTGGCTTCGCCATTTGCTTTCCTTAATTGGGAAAAAAATACCTGCTCTGCCAGAGTTAATAACTCTGCTACCCTCAAGTTCTGTGACACATTAGCAGGGACACAGCACAGTTATTAAACTTAGATTATTCATTCACTAGAGGCAGTGGGGCCTTTCGTTTTCAAAAAAGGGAAAAAATTATATTTGGCCTGCAGTCTTGCGCCAATTTATTTCCTGCCTGTGAAATCAAATCACTGGTAATACAGCATGCTGAGGGGTAGGGGTAGGCCTAGAGGACGTGGACGCGGCCGAGGACGCGGAGGGCCAAGTCAGGGTGTGGGCACAGGCCGAGCTCCTGATCCAGGTGTGTCGCAGCCGACTGCTGCGCGATTAGGAGAGAGGCACGTTTCTGGCGTCCCCACATTCATCGCCCAAATAATGGGTCCACGCGGGAGACGGTTATTAGAAAATGAGCAGTGTGAGCAGGTCCTGTTCTGGATGGCAGAAAGTGCTTCGAGCAACCTATCGTCCACCCGCAGTTCTGCGCCGTCCACTGCTGCAAATCAGAATCCTCTGTCTGCTGCTCCTCCTTCCTCCCAGCCTCCTCACTCCACTCCAATGACACCTGCTCAGCTGCATGAAGACTCCCAGGAACTGTTCTCTGGCCCCTGCTCAGATTCGGCAGCAGTGGTTCCTCTCCCACCAGAGGAGTTTATCGTCACTGATGCCCAACCATTGGAAAGTTCCCGGGGTCCGGGGGATGAGGCTGGGGAATTCCGCCAACTGTCTCAAGAACTTTCTGTGGGTGAGGAGGACGATGACGATGAGACACAGTTGTCTTGCAGTCAGGTAGTAGTGAGGGCAGTAAGTCCAAGGGAGCAGCGCACAGAGGATTCGGAGGAAGAGCAGCAGGACGATGAGGTGACTGACCCCACCTGGTTTGCAACGCGTACTCAGGACAGGTCTTCAGAGGGGGAGGCAGGGGCAGCAGCAGGGCAGGTTGCAAGAGGCAGTGCGGTGTCCAGGGGTAGAGGCAGGGCCAGACCGAATAATCCACCAACTGTTTCCCAAAGCGCACCCTCGCGCCATGCCACCCTGCAGAGGCCGAGGTGCTCTAAGGTCTGGCAGTTTTTCACAGAGACGCCTGACGACCGACGAACAGTGGTGTGCAACCTTTGTCGCGCAAAGCTCAGCCGGGGAGCCAACACCAACAGCCTCACCACCACCAGCATGCGCAGACATATGATGGCCAAGCACCCCACAAGGTGGGACGAAGGCCGTTCACCGCCTCCGGTTTGCACCCCTGCCTCTCCCCCTGTGCCCCAACCTGCCACTGAGATGCAACCCCCCTCTCAGGACACGGGCACTACCGCCTCATGGCCTGCACCCACACCCTCACCTCCGCTGTCCTCGGCCTGATCCACCAGTGTAGTTCAGCGCACCGTCCAGCCGTCGCTTGCGCAACTGTTGGAGCGCAAGCGCAAGTACGCCGCCACGCACCCGCACGCTCAAACGTTAACCGTCCGCATAGCAAAATTCATCAGCCTTGAGATGCTGCCGTATAGGGTTGTGGAAACGGAGTCCTTCAAAAGTATCATGGAGGCGGCGGCCCCGCGCTACTCAGTTCCCAGTCGCCACTACTTTTCCCGATGTGCCGTCCCAGCCCTGCATGACCACGTCTCCCGCAACATTGTACGCGCCCTCACCAACGCGGTTACTGCCACGGTCCACTTAACAACGGACACGTGGACAAGCACAGGCGGGCAGGGCCACTACATCTCCCTGACGGCACATTGGGTGAATTTAGTGGAGGCTGGGACAGAGTCAGAGCCTGGGACCGCTCACGTCCTACCCACCCCCAGAATTGCGGGCCCCAGCTCGGTGGTGGTATCTGCGGAGGTGTATGCTTCCTCCACTAAAGCACACTCCTCCTCCTCCTCCTCCGCAACCTCTGTCTCGCAATCAAGATGTGTTAGCAGCAGCACGTCGCCAGCAGTCGGTGTCGCGCGGTGTGGCAGCACAGCGGTGGGCAAGCGTCAGCAGGCCGTGCTGAAACTACTCAGCTTAGGAGATAAGAGGCACATGGCCCACGAACTGCTGCAGGGTCTGACACAGCAGACCGACCGCTGGCTTGCGCCGCTGAGCCTTCAACCGGGCATGGTCGTGTGTGACAACAGCCGTAACCTGGTGGCGGCTCTGCAGCTCGGCAGCCTCACGCACGTGCCATGCCTGGCCCACGTCTTTAATTTGGTGGTTCAGCGCTTTCTGAAAAGCTACCCACGCTTGTCAGACCTGCTCGTAAAGGCGCGCCGGCTCTGCGCACATTTCCGCAAGTCCCACACGGACGCTGCCACCCTGCGCACCCTGCAACATCGCTTTAAGCTGCCAGTGCACCGACTGCTGTGCGACGTGCCCACACGGTGGAACTC
This sequence comes from Eleutherodactylus coqui, assembly GCF_035609145.1. Taxonomy (NCBI): domain Eukaryota; kingdom Metazoa; phylum Chordata; class Amphibia; order Anura; family Eleutherodactylidae; genus Eleutherodactylus; species Eleutherodactylus coqui. The sequence goes on along the minus strand of NC_089837.1, from coordinate 184,450,291 downwards.
TACGCTCCACATGTTGGCCAGGCTCTATGAACAGCGTAGAGCTATAGTGGAATACCAACTCCAACATGGGCGGCGCAGTGGGAGTCAGCCTCCTCAATTCTTTTCAGAAGAGTGGGCCTGGTTGGCAGACATCTGCCATGTCCTTGGTAATTTTGAGGAGTCTACCCAGGTGGTGAGCGGCGATGCTGCAATCATTAGCGTCACCATTCCTCTGCTATGCATCTTGAAAAATTCCCTGCAAAGCATAAAGGCAGCTGCTTTGCGCTCGGAAACGGGGGCGGTGGAAGACAGTATGCCGCTGGATAGTCAGGGCACCCTCCTGTCTATTTCTCAGCGCGTACAGGAGGAGGAGGAGGAGCATGAGGAGGATGAGGAGGAGGGGGAAGAGACAGCTTGGCCCGCTGCTGACGGTACACCGGCTGATTGCCTGTCATCCTTTCAGCGTGTATGGCCTGAGGAGGAGGAGGAGGAGGATCCTGAAAGTGATCTTCCTAGTGAAGACAGCCATGTGTTGCGTACAGGTACCCTGGCACACATGGCTGACTTCATGTTAGGATGCCTTTCTCGTGACCCTCGCGTTGCACGCATTCTGGCCACAGCGGATTACTGGGTGTACACACTGCTCGACCCACGCTATAAGGAGAACCTGCCCACTCTCATTCCCGAAGAGGAAAGGGGTTCGAGAGTGTTGCTATACCACAGGACCCTTGTGGACAAGCTGATGGTAAAATTCCCAGCCGACAGCGCTAGTGGCAGAAGGCGCAGTACCGAGGGCAAGGTAGCAGGGGAGGTGCGGAGATCGAGCAGCATGTACATCCCAGGCAGTGCAACAGTCTTTAAGGGCCTGGACAGCTTTATGGCTCCCCACCAAGACTGTGTCACCGCTCCCCAGTCAAGGCTGAGTCGGCGGGAGCACTGTAAAAGGATGGTGAGGGAGTACGTAGCCGATCGCACGACCGTCCTCCGTGACGCCTCTGCCACCTACAACTACTGGGTGTCGAAGCTGGACACGTGGCCTGAACTAGCGCTGTATGCCCTGGAGGTGCTTGCTTGTCCTGCGGCTAGCGTCTTGTCGGAGAGGGTGTTTAGTGCGGCTGGGGGAATCATCACAGATAAGCGTACCCGCTTGTCAACCGACAGTGCCGACAGGCTAACACTCATCAAGATGAACAAAGCCTGGATTTCACCAGACTTCTCTTCTCCACCAGCGGACAGCAGCGATACGTAAGCAATACGTAGGCTGCACCCGCGGATGGAAGCTACGTTCTCTCTCACCATCCAAAACGGGGACATTTCTGCTTCATCAATCTGTGTCTAATATTCCTCCTCCTCCTCCTCCTGAAACCTCACGTAATCACGCTGAACGGGCAATTTTTCTTAGGGCCACAAGGCTCACTAAAATAATTTTTCTGAACAATTTTTAAAAGTTTCAATGCGCTTAAAAGCGTTGGAACTTAACTTGAACCAATTTTTCGTTACACTGGGCTGCCTCCAGGCCTAGTTACCACTTAAGCCACATTAACCAAAGCGATTAATGGGTTTCACCTGCCCTCTTGGCTGGCCATGGCCAATTTTTTGGATGTACATTAGTACTGTTGATACAGCAATTTTTGTGGGCCCTCGCCTACAGTGTAATCAAATTAATTTTTAGCCCACCTGCATTACAGCTGACGTTACCTCAGCTGTGTTGGGCAATGCAATGGGATATTTTTGTGTACCGCCGGTGGCTTCCTGGCACCCACCCATGCTGTGGGTCCACAGGGAATTATAAATGCATGTGTTTCCACTTGTAAAGAACCCCAGTCTGACTGGGGCATGCAGTGTGGGCCGAAGCCCACCTGTATTACGCACAACATTACTACCTCAGCTGTGTTGGGCAATGCAATGGGATATTTTTGTGTACCGCCGGTGGGTTCCAGGGAGCCACCCATGCTGTAGGTGCACACGGAGTGTAACCTACATGTGTCCACTTGTAAAGAACCCCAGTCTGACTGGGGCATGCAGTGTGGGCCGAAGCCCACCTGTATTACGCACAACATTACTACCTCAGCTGTGTTGGGCAATGCAATGGGATATTTTTGTGTACCGCCGGTGGGTTCCAGGGAGCCACCCATGCTGTAGGTGCACACGGAGTGTAACCTACATGTGTCCACTTGTAAAGAACCCCAGTCTGACTGGGGCATGCAGTGTGGGCCGAAGCCCACCTGCATTAAGCACGACATTACTACCTCAGCTGTGTTGGGCAATGCAATGGGATATTTTTGTGTACCGCCGGTGGCTTCCTGGCACCCACCCATGCTGTGGGTCCACAGGGAATTATAAATGCATGTGTTTCCACTTGTAAAGAACCCCAGTCTGACTGGGGCATGCAGTGTGGGCCGAAGCCCACCTGTATTAAGCACGACATTACTACCTCAGCTGTGTTGGGCACTGCAATGGGATATTTTTGTGTACCGCCGGTGGGTTCCAGGGAGCCACCCATGCTGTAGGTCCACAGGGACTTCCCAATAGGGAGTTGTACCTGCCTGTGTCTATGAATTAAAAACCGCGGTCTGACTGGGGCATGGAGACACCTTGACAGAATGAATAGTGTGTGGCACATAGGTTCCCCATTGCTATGCCCACGTGTGCAGCTCCTGATGGCGGTGGCACAGGATTCTATTTCTCATTGCTTCTGTACAGCATTGTGGGCTATCGCCCCGCCACTTTTAAAGAGGGTCGCTGCCTAGCCGTGCCAACCTCTGCAGTGTGTGCCTGCGGTCCCTCGTCATGGCAGACGCACTTCTAAATAGACATGAGGGTGGTGTGGCATGAGGGCAGCTGAAGGCTGCGCAGGGACAGTTTGGTGTGCGCTGTGGGGGGGAGGGGGTGCGGTTGGACAGCATGTAACCCAGGAGAAGTGTCAGTGGAGTGTCATGCAGGCAGTGATTGTGCTTTGTTGGAGGTAGTGTGGTGCTTAGCAAAGGTATGCCATGCTAATGAGGGCTTTTCAGAAGTAAAAGTTGTTGGGAGGGGGGGGGGCCCACTCTTGCTGGTATTGTGGCTTAATAGTGGGACCTGTGAACTTGAGATGCAGCCCAACATGTAGCCCCTCGCCTGCCCTATCCGTTGCTGTGTCGTTCCCATCACTTTCTTGAATTGCCCAGATTTTCACACATGAAAACCTTAGCGAGCGTCGGCGAAATACAAAAATGCTCCGGTCGCCCATTGACTTCAATGGGGTTCGTTATTCGAAACGAACCCTCGAACATCGCGGGAAGTTCGTTTCGAATAACGAACACCCGAGCATTTTGGTGTTCGCTCATCTCTAATGCTTAACCCTTTCCAATCTAGTGTCAGACATTCAGATTTCCCTGCATAGTTCTGATTGGGCGAGGTCCAACACATGTTTTTAACACTAGGCAGAGACTATTCTGCATACGTACATTACACTATGCAGGACCATGTAGCTCTGCAGCTCTGTCCTGCATAGTGTAATATACATATGCAGAACAGCCTCCGACATCAGAGCTATGTTCTGCATACTCTATATAATCATACTTTTTCCAATTTCTCTAATTCTATCTATCTATATATAAATGTATGTTATATCAATATACGTATATTTACAGGATTACTACAAATGATCTTATGAACACTCATAACTCCCATTTGATTTTTTTTAAATTGCTAATAAATTCATCATAACAGATTACTTTTATGTGTTTCTGTTGAGTAATTCCAAGCCATCCACAATGTTATATCCCATCCAAAATATAGTAAGAGCTTGGGAGTGTGCGGGTGGCAGGGAAATTGGATTGGAAAGGCTTAGAACCTTCCACCATTTTTGTACCTTCCACCTTTTAAAGGAGAATGTCTAGAAAATGTTCCTATTACTGTCTACCTAGGTAGAAGATGAAAAAAACCCACAATGACAGTTTTTACATCCAGTGTTCTTCACTACTGAAGTTGAAGGGGGCAAGTTTTAGAAGCAAGGCTCACAGTAAATTGGATGGTTACCTATGTGGTATCTTCAATTGACACACTGTAGTCCCCAAACAATACAATGATATAGTATATAGTGCCTAAACATTACAGTTGCCTAAATAACAGTCAATTGGTCTGGGCAACAAGTGAGTGATGAGAGGTACAAACTTCATTTGCCCAGGACATTAAAGTCTCACACACCTAATATCAGGCCCGGCCAGAGGTAGAGTATGTCATCAAACCTTTGTGCCTCTGTCCTGCATGTGTCCCTGGGATTGTTTTAAGCAACATCTGGTTACTGCGGTGAACTATAGCAGCAGCTAAAGGGCCTCAATAAAGCAATGCATGAACTTAGACAGTAAATAATATACAGCACAAAGCCCAGCAAATATAAATATATAATTGCTAAATATCACATTGTAAATTGCCTGAACTAAACACAATTTTTATTAAATAATCGTGACATCATTTCTCATTCAGCTGCTACATGATAGGACTAAAAAGACAAATAGCTGAACAAGAGACAGTTAACATAATCTAAACAAGTATTTACGGCACCACGCGTGCCTTCATACTGGCCAATTTTCCATGATGCTACTGAGTTAGAAGCCTTTGATGCACGGTGCCAAAAGCCTTTTCATATCTGGAATAAGAAAACAAAAAAGGAGATCTTTCCATAAGTTAAATACAAATCCCTAGTTAACAGGATCCAGATAAAATGGTAATAGTGGAGGACAAGATTAATAACGTACACCAGCACACGCAGCCTTGCCTTGGCAGCAGGTTTTCACCAGCTGTAAGTCTAAAATCTGCCCCGTATTTTCAAGGTACATAGAGTTGTATTAAGCAGATGTCAAACAATATTTTACTGTTCAAGTGCAGCCAAATATCCACAAGCATCGTTCGGTAATAATTCTTTTTTTAGAGGTAGATACTACACTGCATTTCATAAAAGCCAATTTGTGTAACGGTCGCCTACCCAGATTTGAACAAGTCGATCATGAGAACTATTCCTGTATAAAATAACTGTGACAATTATAGAGCAATTATTTGGAAAGAATGGCAATACATGTTTTCCTGAATGCTGTATGTGTAGGAGTGAGACGTAAAGAAACTATCAACTGACATGAGAAGAGGAAAATCACTGCACCCAATGCACGGCAAAATAAGATTTAATTACATGTACTGTAACTGCTGGGGTTTTCAAGATTAAAAAATGATCCTAAAAGAAACTAAAAAGAAAATAATAAAAAAAATATCAAAAGAAGAAACTGACACATTTACGCCCCCAGATTTCTTTAAAAAGGTTCTCAAGGACTAATATACTAAATAAAGTTACTTGCCCTAAGAGTAGAGATGAGTACTGTAAATAATGTGGCCTGGTTTGCTAACTTTCCAAGTTCAGAGAATACAATAAAAATCTATTTGATTCTTATTTTCTCAAATCAGTTTCAGGACAAAATGCTATCCTGGGACCAAAGGAGGAAGAGGGAGAGATTGTATGCCATGGTTTTTCCCTGTCAGCCCTCCAATCGGCCCGTAACAGGTCCAGTTTTTGGTGATACAAGATAGTAACATAGTAGGCCGAATGAAGACAATGTCCATCTAGTCCAGCCTGTTTATCCTCCTATGCTGTTGATCCAGAGGAAGGCAAAAGCCCCAAGAGGCAGGAGCCAATTAGCCCATTTGGGGGAAAATTCCTTCCCGACTCCCTAATGGCAATCAGACTAATCCCTGGATCAACCCCTAATAGTTCCTACCTGCCTGTATACCCGGATTAACAATTAACCTAAGATTTATATCCTGTAATATTCTTCCACTCCAGAAAGACATCAAGTCCCCTTTTAAACTCCTCTATGGATTTTGCTATCACCAGCCGATGCAAGCTTTAGACTACTTAATCTTCACAGTGTATTGGTAGTGTTAGAGTACCAATGCACTATACCTGCTCTTTGATTGCCCAGGGTTGCTCACATGATCAGCACTGCCCAATCAGAAAGTGGGCATTAGGTCGTTAGAAAATTGTCTTGAATAACTGAAAACAGTAACCGAAACTGGAGGATTGGAGACATGATAGAGAAGAACAACGGCATGTAATAGATCCATGTCCCCTTCTCATCCCGGGGCTGAAGTATTTTCCAAAACTGGAGGTGGCTTTAAATTCAGCAAAAGCAAATCTCAAATTTTGCAAATTGGCAGGTGAATTATGAATTCACATACGGTATCGCTAGTCTTGAGTGCAGATATTCGAGATCATCACTGAAGGTTTTCCTGTATTTGTTTCTCTGCTCTGCCTCTGAAGTAGATGAAACATTTCAGCCTCAGAGGACTATGCAGTAAAATGTAGCGATCAAAGAGAACCAGGCACCTTGATTAGAAGAGCCACTTGCTGCCTGTCATGGGTACCACTACCTCTTTCTGTCTGTCAACTGTAAGGGTGGATTCACATGAACGTGTTTATGTGCGTACAGTTGTGCGCACAGAAACACGCTCCTATTAGAAACATTGGTTCTCTATGGTGTGTTCATATGTCTGTGTTTTACAGGCGTGCAAACACACGTACCGGCAAAACATAAGACATGCGTGTACCATAGGTCTGTGGTTCATGTCCATATTCCCCACAAGGAGTCCCCTTGTCCCTGAACACTCCCTGCGGGGAGTAAAGGATCCCCTGCCACAGCTGTGTCAGAGGATCACAATGTTCTCCCATTGCTTTCAATGGGACCGACACTTCTGCAGTCCCATTGAAAGCAATGGGCTGCTGGCAAGCCCTGCAGAGATTTTTGGGGAAGTGCTTTAAAAATAAACCCTTCCCTGAAAATCATCCCTAGAATGAGTTAGAAATAAAAAAAATTATACTCACTTCTTCTCAGCTGCCGGGGCTCCGGCACGTCTAGCCTGTCTTCTCCCTGCACTGCTCTGAAGCTCTTTCAGCAGGCAGGGATTTAAAATCCCTGCCTGCTGAAAGGGCTGTATCTGATTGACTGAGCGCTCAGCCAATCACAGGCAGTGCTCAGCCATTCATTGAATGACAGCTGTCTGTGATTGGTCATAGCACTCAGCCAATTACAGGCAGCACATGGCCATTCATTGAATTCAATGAAAGGCCAAGCACATCATAATATGACAATGTTGAAGTGGCAAATCTCTACCATGCAAGATTACAATGGGAAGACCCTAATCAGGAACATGGACACATGAGATCAATGAGAGAAGACTTCACTGAGGAAATTCAAAACCTTAATCATACCTTGGGGATGGGTAGAGTGAAAGACTTGTTCTCAGTCTTGCTATTTTTATACTTTATACAGCAAATTACAGCAAGAAAATATGCAAATATAATTGCAGCTACCTGAAGAATGAGTCAAATGAATCCTGCTGACAGCCCAGGTCAGGAAGAGAACAAACAGTAATTTACTCAGAAACAAAACTGACATGAGCGGTATTTGGGAGAAATATTTGTTTTCAAAAGTAACACACTTTGACACATGGAAGAGTAGAAGGGAAAACTTAAATCCCATGAATAATAACTTATTTATTTATGATATAAAAGATGGCATTAATAACATTGTTTCTGTTTTTGCAGATTACATTAAAAATGTATGGTATAGTACTTTATATGGAAGATGTTCGTAAATTACTGTACAAGCTGACTTGGACACAGCAGGGCAGATATACTTAGACTGCAATGTTATAAGTAGAGTTTGCACTGGCATGAAGTGCAGCAAATGTATTAGGGCTCAGTCAGATGACCGTTTTTTAAACGCGTGTTAGGTGCGTTTGCGATTCGTATCTATTAGAACCAATGCTTTTCAATGAAAGTGGTCACATGTGCGTTTTTTACATGCAAATAAGATTTGCACCTGTAAAAAATTGGGCAGCAATTCGCCAAACACATCTAAATGCGCACACGCACCTAAAATTCGCACATAAAGTGCGGTGCCATCGCTATGTGACAGCTGCAGCAGGGGATTCCTTGGATGTGAAACCCCTGGATGCTGTCACATCCAGGTGTTTCCCCTTGTGGCCAATGGGGCTTGCGGCAGCAGCGTTGACCCCATTGAGAACATACATAGAAGATCGCGATCCTCTGCCACAGCTGTGACAGCTGTGGTAGAGGATTTGTTCATCTCCGCAAGGAGTCCCCTCATCACTGAGCACTGTGACACAAGTACAAATTTTACAGCGCACTGGCCACTTCAGTCACGCAAATTTTTGACCTTCAGGCTGCCTCATACTAAATATGAAATCTACTATCAAATTTGGGTTTGCCTTTTGGGCAAATTAGCCCATGACTTTTGAGGGGGATTTTCCTTTTCTCTGGATCAATGGTGGAAACAGAATTGTAAAGTTTGCCCACACCCCTCTTCACTTTGTCTGTTTTTCTCATCCTTGGGTTGGATTGGATTGATAAATCTTTTTTCAAACGCATTAAGCAACTATGTAATTGCTTGATAGTTTCCCAGAAATGTTCTACTTTTAACTATTTACATATGATTATTTGTTTTATGAAAAAAATGAGACCAAATTAGACCAAATATTCAGACATGGTTTCCAGGGATATCTGAAAAATATTGCTGCCATAACAGCCCCCACATCAGTTGTCATCTAGGTTTCCCAAACTTCTGAATAGCAAACTATTTATGGACATCCCCAACTCCCATTCATCCTATTCATTGCATAAGTTACATTATGGAACAAATGGGTTGTTCTCTGTCATTTTTGGAAAACAGAGAGGGAAGAAGCACTAATAACTAAAACAGTTGCTGGCACATTCCATTGTTCTCCTTGTGGCTAGTGTAAACATGCCGCGGGGAAAACATCCTGCAGTCTATTGAAAGATGAGCGAAATACATTCAAATGGACGTATTTGCACAGTCTTTCAGCGACTCAACGATGGATTTTAAGTGAAGTAAAATCTATCATTCAAACGAAAAGCGCATGTAATGATTATTGCTCTTTTTTGTCCAAAAGACACAACACAAAATTTTAAAAAACACTCCAAAATTGTTATATTATGAGGAATGCAAGTATTTACCAAAACAGACATGTCAGAAGAGTTAACAGGTGCCCTTTAACCCCTTTAGTGGCACGCCCGGAAAATCTCCGGGGCTTGCTGTACTGACCATGCAATTAGACCCCGGAAGATTTCCATGGACAGCTCTAGTGCTGCAAAGCTGGCCAGGACACACAGTTATTGTGACACTGTACACATTTGCCACTTCGAACTACCTCAGCAAAATCTCCGAGGCTTGCTGCGCTGACATTGGTAATAATAAACCTGTGACTGAAGGGGTTAAATGGCTGGAAAAGACAACAAATTAAACCATCCTTTCTTATATAACTGATTTTGTTGATCTTGTATTTCCTATATTACAACTTTAAAAACTTGGAAAATAAAATATAAAAGCAGTGTATACATCTCTTAGGATGTAGTCATTATTCTCTTCCACTCTAACTTCCACCTAAGAAGCTTAGTAGGAAAGGGGTGGGTTTAGATTACTTACTTTTTGTGTATACATTAAGCTTTTTGTTGGTGGGAATTGTCTAGTTACCAGTGCTGTAATAGTGACAGTAACAGCAGTATGCACAATGTGGAATGAGATGGCTGTACCTGATTTAAAATGGCATAGTGCAATTTATTTCTGTGCCATACTAAATTCTTGTAAGGGAGAAGTGCTGCTCCACTCTCCCTCTTACTGTGACAAGCGGCCAGGTGGCCACACCATGGCTCTGCTCCCTCTAGCCCAAAACTGAGTCAGAGATGCAAGCAGTCACACGCAATGTTGTGTCCCATCCCTGCACCCCCTACCTGTGAAACAGCAGGAAGGAACACAACAGAAAGGGTGCCCCTCAGCGCCAGAGAAGAGGCTCCACCACATTAGATGATGAAAGTGTGTCACCGTCCCGGGTCTGCCTCCATAATGGGGACTGATGAGATAGAGCTTAGCCCCCATTTCAGACAGTGCAGGTACTTTGTGGGTGCTGAATAAAGTGATTTTTCTCTGTGTTAAGAAAGAAAGAGGTGCAAAGACTTGTGTTTCAGGTACTGGAGAAGAGCCACCAACTGTCTGTGCAGTAAGCAAAGGTGCCTACAGCAGGTAGTTAGCATGAGCCTGCAGATGAGTTGTATCTGCAGAGAAAACCAGTGATCTAGGACCATAATTGCCAGGACAAGTGTAGAAGCTTCCCCAGGGGGACCAAAGGTTGCAGAGACACTGTCCACCCAGGTGCGCCATCCTTCAAGAAGAACAGAGAGAGAGAGAGAGAGAGAGAGAGAGAGAGAGAGACAGCCTGGAAACCTTAAGATACAAGAGAATGTCTGGAAAAACACTAAGGCCTCATGTCCACGGGGAAAATCAGGCCCGCTACAGATTCTCCATGGAGAATCCATAGCGGGTCTCTCCTGCCCCGCGGACATGAGCGCTTAAAATAGGAATTTAACAGAATTAACTCACCCGCAGCGGGCTGGGAGGGTCTTCTCTTCCTCATGGCCGGATCTTCTTTTTCGGCCGGCGGATGAACTCGGCACGCCGGCGGCACTTCACCGGCGTGCCGTGCGCATGCGCCGGGCACATCGGCCGAGCCGAAGCAAGAAAGATCCGGCCGTGAGGAAGAGAAGACCCTCCCAGCCCGCTGCGGGTGAGTTAATTCTTATTTTAGGTCTCCCGCGGATCTGGACAGCTTCCATAGGCTTCAATAGAAGTCCGCGGGAGCCGTCCCCGTGGGAGACCCGCACGAAAATGGAGCATGGTCCAGATTTTTTCATGCTCCATTTTTTTTTAAATCACTTTTATTGACCATCCGCGGGGATTTATTTACCCGTGGGTGGTCAATGCATCCCTATGGGATGCGGATCCGCCGGCAGGAGAAGAGTTAAAATCCGCTGCGGATTTTAATTTTTCTTTTGCCCGTGGACATGAGGCCTTAGGATTTGGGAAAACATGGTCGGGGAAAGTTCTAGGTTTCAGATTAGCTAGAACTGATCACAGCCAGCACCAGCCACAGTTTGCACAGGTGAGAATGGCTTCATTGAAAACCAAACAGTGTGCACACCAATAATCACTTTTTAGGGATGAAGTATAGCAAGACAAATGCTATTTATTGGGACACTAGCGATTGCAAGGTTAGGTCACTTAGATGAGAACCACGACTGTGACTTTTACCAGGACAGAGCCTAGGACTATTGGACAACAGTATTAGAGTCTTTCTAAATCCACAGGTCGCGGAGAGTATTTTTTAGTATTTGTTAACTGTGTGTGACAGGCTGCGGTTATTGTTCCAACAAGCTGTGCGGAAGTTTAATTTATCTTAAATATCATGTCTTTCAAGCATCGTAATTATCTTATACTAGGTGTGAAATATTGCTATTCTTGGGTAGGCATAACATACGAGTTGTAGGCTTTAGTTAGTCGTAGACAGAATTATGTATCCTTGACAGTTCATTTGTTGCCTGTACTGTTTATTAAACTGCATAAATACTGTTTTTTCTTCAGTTTGTTTCAAAATAAATTTTTTTTAAATTTTGTGTCTTCTGCATTGTACTCTGTATCCTGTGTCGCATCCCACCATTGGAGACGTTCTCATGCAACATACCATTGTCCCAATGGTATCTATACACATGTATAGCATTAGCGCTGCAGTTTTTACACTGCTAAATTGGGCTTTCTAAAAAATAGCCATCCAGCTTTCTCCTTAAGCAGAATTGCCCATAAGGAGTTTTGAAAAGCTAACAATCATCAATGAAGAACCTCGTGTGGTGCAGTGTGTTAAGGCAGCAGAAATGCAGTCCTAAGCTCTCGCTCACAACCTGAAGGTTGCAAGTTCAATCCCCCCAAGGTTCAGGTAGCCAGCTCAAGGTTGACTCAGGCTTCCATCCCTCTGAGGTCGGTAAAATGAGTACCCAGCTTGGGTAAAAAAATTACCTGAAAGCGCTGTGAAATAAGTTGGTGCTATACAAATAACAAGATTTATGTTTATATATGCTGGACACCAAAATGGACATGCACTATAATCACGGTTACCTTGAGTTTATATGTAATATATAGCATGTATACAATTTATACCAAATGTAGCCTTTACTGTGTCTCCACAGAGGTTGTCCCAGAGTTTTCTCAGGCTGTTGAATTCCAAATTTGCCTAAATAAGTAGTGAATATCCAATTTACTTTATTTATCAGTTCATAGACTATAGGGGTTCTATGGCTATCCGCAATTGAGCAATAACATTTCATGCATGATATAGAAGTTTGCGTACCACAAGTTTAAGGTCATTATTTGAAAAAATCTGATTAAAGAGAAAAGAGTTTGGATACTTGGAAAAGTACAAATGTGGTCTACTTATGGCTTGTTCTGGTAATGTAGGGACTTTCATTATTTTCTCTTGCTTGGCAAGCATGAGAGTTCAACCTTAGGTTATATGAAAAAGTAATTTGTTGGAATGCAGTAATCGAGGTTGAATAAGCTTGTAAAGAAACATGGTCAATAAACCTCTCATTACATTCTATCATCTACACAAATGTCTGTAGACAACTGAGATCATATGAAATGGCAAGTCATTTGCAGGTACTTCAGAACTAACACTACTTTTGTACCATGCAACCAAGATTCTTTTCCCATAGTCTACAATCTGTTTCATCTTAGATTTATGTCCGATTGCTAGTGTCATTGTATCAATCAATGCAATATGTAATGCCCTACTAAGTCATACTAATTTATTTCAGCAATTTACAAAGATGATGGACAAGGCATCACAAATGAATACATATCTTGATATTGTGCAGTTCCAAATAGATGTGCCCACTTCAATAACATATGTTCAGTCCTTCCTGTTATTATCTTCCAAGCTTTATGCCAAGTGTCTGGCACTCGGTGAATACTACGAGTGCTTTTGTTTTAATTTTCTGTTTACTTCAGCAATAATTTGATTCCAACTCAACAGCAAAAAAAAAAAAAAAAGAAAAGACATGTCACAACTAATTTCCGCATGACTGCATCACAAACTGGTGGTAGGTACAAAAATGTCAGCAAAGGTTAATTAGAAAATATCTTTAGAGGATAACAAGCTCAATGATGGTAAACTGAAACAGAACTCTGAATTATGGGTCATCTTGATAATTTTAGGATGAGATTACATGGAAAAATATTCTGTCGAGAAGTCTTAGACACTATGCTACAATATGTATCATGACTGATGAATAAGGCCACCTTCACATCTAGTTTCTGTTTATATGGTGGGAAAATGTATAGCTTAAACAAAGAATATGATGGTTGCCTAAAAGTGGCATCCATCACCTATAGGCTATAATGACATCCATTCTAAATATAGTTAAGAAGCTTTTTAATAGCTTTTCATAAAGTACACGTTAAATAGATGCCAATATACACTATGAGTGATGGGCGGAATTGGTAGCTATTCATCACAAGCATCCGTCACTCACAGGCTATGAAAGCATCCATTTAATGGGTATGTCATGAAGAGCTATTGAAAAGCTCATGCTGTATATGATTAATGGGTAGTTGCCATATTATGTATCATTGACACAAAGCTGCCATGTTAAAAAATGTATATCGTATAGTATACACTTTTAATGGACTCTGTGAGATAGAACAGTATGGTCAACTACACTTTTCCATTTTTTTTGCATTATTCTAGCATATGCTTGCTAGGTGGAAGACAAAAGGACACTTTTTTGGCCTCTGACTGATCAATGGACCCCTATGGACATGTTTACCATGTACATTGTGAACTTAGCTGACGTGCAAGCCAAATGTAAAGAAAAAACATGGTGTGGATGAAGCCTAAGTTGTATGTGACATGATTTGCTCAATCTCAGTGATTCATGTGACATCACCAGGGTCTTTGAATACATCAATTGTTAAAGGTAATGCGTCACGAGAAAATGAACTGTTGCTTAAATCAAGGTTTTATGGTAAACATATTTATGATTTGTTTGGTCATTTTTTAAAATTTTCACTATGCTTAAAAAATCCTCAATTCTTGAGCCTCCAAATTGGCTGACATATCCTGCTCTGAAGAGTTTTCTCATTATCATCACAAGCAAGGTTGCAATGAAAGGTAACACCTATATATACATTATAAAGGATCCATAATTCACTATAGGTGATGGTCACAGCGCACCTTCTCTCCCCTCTCTGCACAATGACCACTAAACAAGTTGAAGATTATGTCTAGAAAATTGTCCCACAGAAGTCCCCTTCTGTTAGTTATAACTATAGCTATGTGGCTTCTGTAAAGCATATCTTGAAATACTGTTAAAAACTGCTCAAGCCGTCCCCATAACCATGTACATGAAAAAATCTAGCATCAGAAAATAAAAAAAACAGGTTAGAAAAAATCAATATGTATCAGTATCTGCTTTTAAAAGTATAGGTGATGCATTTTCTGTCAGTGTGAAATACAGTCATATGGCCCATAAAGAGTTCAAGGCTTCCATGCAAGCTGGTTTCAGTTAATGCAAGTGAATTCAGCTGTATTAAACCACATTGGGTCTAAAATGCCTGAAATACACAAGTTAACATTTTTAGACTGGATTTTCTTGCTAAAAACACACATTATTATCAAAGAGCTTTGTGAACATCTGCATTGTGCTTGAAACAAGAGGTTCCCTATTGTCCCTCACCATCTGCTACAGATCTGGAAAACATGACCAGGTGAGCCTATTGGGTAGATGTCATGGAGAGAGAGAATCCACCATGAAGCAGTCAGCTGATGAGAATTATTCCACTGATTACAAAGAACGGCAACAATTCTTTAAACATTAGGCAGATTAATTATTTGGTGAAATCTGTTCACATATGTGAAGTTTTATAGAAAGTGTTATGAAAGCAGAAAATATCATCAGTTGTACGGTAATTACTATTTCTGCAATTATTGACTTATTTTATGTAGACTTCATAATAACTCTGCAAATGAGGCAAAAAATCACAGTGTTTCCAATATTTGTAAAAGTTGTCTATTGGGTCTTAGGCATGTTCATAATGACTGTTAACTCTGGCATTATGTTATCAGTGAACACATCTCATTACCAAATTTTAGTATGTTGTGATCATATTGAGGATGCTTTGTCTTCTCATGTAGTGTATAGACACTATTAGAGATGAGCCAGCGTACTTGTTAAGGCAAATTACTTGAGCGAGTATCGTCATTTTTAAGTACATGCCTGCTTGTCCGAAAAGATTTCGGGGTCCGGCGGGGTGAACAGTGAGTTGTAGGAGAGAGCAGGGGGAGCGGGGGGAGAGAGATTTTCCCCCGTTCCACCCCGCTCTCCCCCGCCGCCCCCTGAATCTTTTTGGGCAGCAGACATGTACTCGAAAATGCCCATACTCGCTCGAGTATTTTCCCTTAACGAGTATGCTCACTCATCTCTAGACACTATCCATTAGCTACAGAATGTATGTCTAGCATAACCATGGCTGAATTACATTATGCTTATCAGTAAGCGCAGTGCATACAATGATTCTGTATGTACATAAAAAGTTAAAGGGACATTTCCATAGGATATGCCTTAAGGCCCATTTACACGCAAAGACAATTGTTCAAATGATTACAAGATTGATAGTTTTACGATAGTTTTGCATAAAGTGTTAATGGACAGTAATGTCCATCAGCACTTTATCAGCTTCATTTGGGTGTTAAAGGGCCTCTGTGAGCTGTTTGCAGAGCACAGCATATGATCTGAGCTCTGCACACAGCTCCTTTGTTTTTGCACAGGCTATCGGCAGAATACAATGTAATCTCTGACTCCCGAGCATAACACCGCGTGGGGTCCCTGTTATCTACTCTCTGGCTGAACGAGGAATTTTAAGCTCACCTTAAAATCATTGTTCAGGCGAAGAGTGAACGATGGCAGCGTTTACACGCAATGATGATTGCTCATCTGCCATCGTTTGAACTAATTTTGAGTGATAATCGTTGCCTGTAAATGGTCCTTTAGATGTCTGTGATGGGAATACCATTTTATTTGTCAGTTGGGTCCTAAGGACTTCTGTTTAATATTTAAATGTTGTTCAGCCTACTTTTCATATGAACTTTCAAATATTCATAGAATGAGCAACCCATGTACTGATAAAAAGATGATCACTAAGCTTCTTATAGACATTTTGCTATAGTAGTATAACAGCTTTCAGCAAACTGATCACATTAGCTCAGTGTCACAGTAACTTATGTTGTCAAAGTATAGCATCCAGGCTGCGAAAAAATGGCAAAATGGAAATAAAACTGATTTCAATGAAAGAATATATAAAAACTGCTGTTCCCATCTAAACTCTATATTTTTAGTAATCTGTTACAGGAATGAGTCGAACATTGATTTGCATGGTGGCGCTCCATTACGGACACATTTTCTTCCATCTAGAAAAGGACTCATTTGCATGCCATTTCCAAAGGAGCATTGATTGCAAAGGCCCATTTACACTGGACGATTATTGCTAAAAATTCGCTAATCGGCGATCGTTTTAGTAATAATTGGTGCATGTAAATGGGCGAGGGGCACCCGCATTTCGGGCACTTTTAGGTGATTATTAAAATCAAGCTCACCTAAAAATCATCAATCACTCTTATCAGAAGTTCTCCACGGGCAGTGCTGATAGCATTGTTTCCCTGTGGAGAACAAAGTATCTGAGTGCAGATAATAGCCTCCGGCTATTAGCCTGTCTTCAGTGAAGGCTTCATTTGCATACATAATTGGTATTTAAGTAGCTGAGTAGCTACCTAAATACCATTTTTTTTAATGCAAAATAATCACTCAAAGCTGTCACTCAAACTGTCCTTTGAGTGATCTTCGAGCGATTATCTGCTCGTGTAAATGAGCCTTAACCCCTTAGTGACGGAGCTTTTTTGCTTTTTCCCATTTTTGTTTTTTCCTACTCCCTTTTAAAAAATCGTAGCTCCTTAATTTATCTATCGAAGTCGCTGTATGAGGGCTTGTTTTTTGCGGGATGAGTTATATTTTTCAATGGCACTATTTATTGTACCATATAATTTACTGAAAAACTTTTTAAAAATTCTTAGCGGAGAGAAATGGAAAAAAAACGACATTCCACCATCTTTCGGTGCGTCCTGTTTCTACAGCACACAAATTGCAACAAAAACGACCTGATATTTTTATTCTATGGGTCAGTATGATTACTACGATACCAAACTTGTGTAGTATTTTTTTTGCTGTAGTACTTTTATTTATTTTTTTTAAGATATTTATATTTTTTCAATTATTTTCTGCGGTCATTTTGTGCGCGCAATACCTTTTTTATTTTTTTGGCGACGTAGTTGAGCAAGGGCTCATTTTTTGCGAGATGTCCTGAAGTTTCCGATAGTATCAATTTGGAATACATATGACTTTTTGATAGCTTTTTATTGCGTTTTTTCTGGGAGACAGGGTAACTAAAAAAGTGTATTTCTGGCGTTCTTTATTTTTTTTTTCAGACGACGTTCACCGTGCGGGAAAAATAATGCACTACTTTGATAGATCGGACTTTTACGGACGCGGCGATATCAAATATATATTTTATGATTTTGATTTTTTAATAATGGATATGGCAAAAGGGAAGTGATTTAAACTTTTATAACTCTTTTTTTTTTAACAATTAAAAAAACTTTATTGATTATTTTTTTTACATTACTTTGAAGTCCCCCTGGGGGACTTTAACATGCGATGCTTTGATCGCTCCTGCAGTATGACGTAATGCTATAGCATTACGTCATACTGCTTTTTTACAGGCAGTCTTTCAAGCCATCCTGTGTGGATGGCTTGATAGGCAGTCTGCTAAGGCAGCCCTGGGGCCATTCATTAGGCCCCCGGCTGCCATGGCACCTGCACGGCTCCCCCGATCTCACCACGTGGGGGCCGTGCGGGACCCCCGAACAGCGTTCGGGGGATTTAAATGCGCTGTCAGAATTGACAGCGGCATTTAAACGGTTAATAGCCGCGAACGGCCGAGCGCAGCTATTGCCCACGGGCGCCGCTACCTCCCTCCTTACACGTCCTGCAACAGCAGGACGTAGTTTTACGATAGGGCTGTCACTAAGGGGTTAAGACTCATTATTCCAGTTGGTGATCTGATGATAACCACGAGCTAATAAAAATTTGCAGTGTTAAAATTGCCCTGATTTAAGTCTACACATAGCGTATATGCTGGGAGAATGTCTCAGTGTATACATATTCAGAAGTCTCCATTCTATAACATTGATATATATCTGTGTAGGCTCTAAATGGGATGTGCATAGTACATACTATTACAACTTTTGATGATTTGGCCAAAATCCAAGATCTTTTTTCTTTCTAAGACATTGGGGTCAATAGACGAAGATGTACTGCAAATGGTATAATTAATAATTATAGAAATTAATTTCCATTACAACAGTACAGTAAGAATAACATTTACAGTCAAGATCTAAATCAAGGTTAACATCCCCATTACTGGTGTGATCATACAATGCCAAGCCAAATGTTTGTTGTATACAGGTGGTGTTCTCTTTTCCGGTCCAGCTGAATAAAGGGGTTTTTATGAACAGATGAAAAGGAATGGATAGCTATTAGTCTTTGTTTTGAAAGGGAATCATGAATCATGTTATGCCTTCCCCATTAGCAACCTTTGTTAGACCTCTGTGTAGTCATGGCATCTCTCCAGCTTCCTGTAAACTTATATAGCTGTTACAAAAACACTGGGACAATTGAGTTTAATTGGCACTTTAATTGCCATTCTCAGATGAGATGAACTAGGCAGGAGAACTAAAATCGACGTGTTTGCTTTTTATATGATTTCTCCAGAGAACAGTTTATACCTCCAGCCAGGGTAGTGCAAAGTGATGTACACATACTTATCAGAATGTAATCTGGAGTACTTGTCTAGTGCCAAGTGTGATGCCTATGCTGCTCGCTTTCACTAAGTAACCAACTTTAGAGCTTGGAACTAATAAAATGGTAAAATCTAAAATTTGGTCTATTTTAATAGGAATCATTCAATGAAACAGAACATATTGTATGGATATCTGGATGGCAATATTAGGACTTTTTTCCATTTTTCCATTTTTCGGATCCATTTGGGGAGTATACATAATCAGAGACAAAGCTGTTACTCTGCATACTATTGGCGGCCCGCCTCGCGCCTTGAAGCTCAGCTCCGAGTCAAACTTCAAGTGTATTTATTCTGAACCGATGCAGAATTTCAGAATAAAACACTCACGGGGTAATGGGCATTTCTGTATCAGGTTCTTATCGCCCATGGTTCGGGCAGCATGATCCCGATTCAGCATTTATTCGTGACTTTTTATTTTAATAGAATAAAATTGAAATGCTGGCATATTCTACTGGCAAGTGAATTGCTTTGGAACTGGCACCGTGTTTGAGGCCACTTCTCAATATAATATACATCAGACACATGTTTCTAAATAGAAATGTTGCCTAGCTAAATACCTAACATTGTAACAGATGGCACCACCACTTCAAATGAAGTTTTAATGTAATCTATTTGTCACTGAAGGGTCCTTGTTTTCTGACTTCAGCTCATATAGCACATGCTGTACAAAGTAATTGTCCATTTGGAGAAATAACTTAAAACCTAGTAGCTCTGTGTATCCTAAAGGGGCTTTCTGGTCTTTAAAAGTTTGGGGCAAGTCAATAAGGGATGAAGATTTTTGGTAGTTACTAGTTAAAAAAATAATGGTGGGCAAAATTGGTATTTTATTATATTTAAGCACTTCTGCTATAGACATACGTCAAAGGTGAGGGCAGAAATCTGGTTGGTGGGTTTTAGTATCCAAAAGTGCAGGTAGGAAACAAGGCATCATAAGTGGAGAGAAGCCATGAGTAGGGTGTGTTAACTGGAGAATATGATGGAAGGAGAGGAGTTCTTTTCTGAGTGGGCTACTTTTTATCACAAATGTTGCATTTTTGTCAGAAGACCAGCGTAACGGCAACTTGGAAGGGTCTAACAAATGGTGTTCAGTGTTGATATAAGGTGGTGGAAGACCTTGCCGAGCTAGGAGGTGCCATGTAGGGATTTGGTTAGCATGATAGTAAAAGAGCAGACAGATTAACTAGATGGAATGCAGGAACTCCTAGTGGATTCATAGAAATGTTGGCTACTTGGATCATATTTGAAGAAAATATTTTGTAAACCTCCACAAACATAAATGTTGAAGGGGTTTTCTGGGGCTAAAAAATATTCTATGGGCACTCTCTCCCCCTCTCTCTCTCACTCTTCCCCCCACCCCACCCCTGCATGCTGCTTGGTCGAGTAATCAGTTACTTAACAAAACTGATGCTCGATCGAGCATAAGCCTTAAACGAGCATGCTCGCTCATCTCTAATCAGCATAGAATTAGCTAGAGGCTATACCATTCCTGCCTGCTGGGTGGACAGTTTAATTATCATTACCTTCAATATACACTTCAATAAGCTACGGAGCATAAATATACAGTCAGGAGGATGAGCGGTGATCGTATTAGGACTGTGTGACAGGAGGTGTTATCATCATCATCAGTAACTGTGATAGGAATGTCTGTGACTCCATGTAATAGCATTACACATACTGAGAAATTGACTAGAAACTGAACACATACAGTACTGTCTAAAAGTTTTAGGCAGGTGTGGAAAAAATGAAGCAAAGCAAGAATTGTTTTTAAAAATAGAAGGCGTCTAATTGACTCCAAATGTATTCTGCAGCAGGACAACAACACGAAACATACAGCCAATGTCATTAACAACTGTCTTCATTGTAAAGAAGAAAAGGGGTTCTGGAAGTGATCCCATGGTCACCACAGAGCCATCATTTCAGCATCATGGAGTCTGTCTGGAATTACATGAAGAGACGGAAGGATTTGAGCAATCCTACATTCACAGAAGGTCTGTGGTTAGTTCTCCAAGATGTTTGGAACAACCTCCCTGCCGAGTTCCTTCAAAAAGTGTGTGCAAGTTTACCCAGCAGAACTGTTGCTGTTTTGAGGGCAAGTGGTGGTCACATCAAATATTGATTTGATTGTGAATTCTCTTTTATTCATTCACTTTGCATTTTGTTAATTTACCAAAAATAAACACTATTTTTGTACTTTTTTTTATAAGCTTGGATAACCCCTTTAATACATCATTCTACTAATTAATCCGTGAAAGTCATGCAGAAAAGCAATGCATACAAAATGAATCCGCAATGTGCTGACACTGCATTTGGGTCGAGGGGGCATTGGCTCCTGAACAAAATTTTCACCTGCTAATTATCTTCGGAGCAAAAGAGATTGCATTACGTGTTAAACATATAACCGCTATAGCTGTAATGCCAACATGACTTAAAATAATTGCCCTAAAACAACTCTTTTTTAAAAACAATACTTTTTTTATTGCACCACTGCAGAATGGTTTCCCATAAACTCAGTCCTAGGGCTCTTTCACACAAGCGTATATAGGCCGCTGTTTTCACGGCTGGCCGATGTACGCTAGGATCTGACGCATTGGATTTCAATGCATCAGATCTCATGGCCGTATTCACACGGCGTAAAAGCGCCTGGCCAGGCCAATATAGCGCCGGGCGCTTTCACGCTGGGCCGAAAAGATGGGAGCCAATGACAGCAGCCAGAGAAGGGAGGTGGGAGGGAGTTTAGCAGCGTGGCTGCTAAACTCCCTCCCTCTTCTCTTCTCCTCTTTCCTCCCCTCCGGTTGTTTGCAATGGGAGGGGGAGGGACAGGGGCAGAGCTAAGCGCCACCCCCTCCCATTGCTGGCTGCGGACAAGAGGCAGGAAGGGGCAGGTACTTAGTCCCACCCACTCCCATTGCTGGCTGCGGACAAGAGGCAGGAAGGGGCAAGTACTTAGTCCCATCCACTCCCATTGCTGGCTGCGGACATGAGGCAGGAAGGGGCAGGTACTTAGTCCCACCCACTCCCATTGCAAACAGCCAGAGGGAAGCAGATAGGGGGGTGAACCGGTGAGGGGGAGGGAAGGCAACGGCATTGCGGCCTCGGCATATATTCCCCGGGGCCCATGCCGTCTGAACGGGCGCACACGTTATATTTGTGCGCCTGTCCACACATTTTTATGGCGCCAGCAGGCGCACGTAAAGATGCCTACGGCCATGTGACTATGGCCGTAGAAACATTTTTGTACATCTTCAGTCACAGTAAGCCTGCAGCATAATGTTGTTCAAATTAATGACCTATCTTTCTTCATCACTATTAACAATGAATGTGCAGTTTTTATTTAAACCTGCAGAAAAACACCTACAAAATGACTGCAGTTCTTAAAATATTTTATAGCATTTTTATGGCATTTGTGAAATGTCCTTCCATACATGTGTTTTTGATTGGTTCTTTAAGATATACTAAAAGGCCTATTGAAGTCTATGGAAAGAAATGTCATAAAAACACCTAAGGATGCTGTGTGCAAAAAAATAAAACACTGCTGCAAAAATACAAAAAACACCACAAAATACTGTATATCCCCTGCTCTTATTTCTTGCAAAAAAGCTGTTAAAATGGACCTATGCACCTAAATACTGTATTTGAATCCAGCCTTCCATCTTTGGTCATCTTAGTGATGTAATACAAGTCATTCTAAATAAATAAGCTAATCATTTGCCGGATACATCATGTAAATATATGTTATGCGGTTGTGAAGGGTTTACTGAATGGGCTGTTTGTGACAGCTGACAGCCGCTGGCAACTGCTGTGGCAGCTCTGAATGCAGCAGTTAACTACTTAGATTCCACAGTTAAAACTGCATGTCTAAAAAGCCAGCCAGGGAGCCCCTTCGTCACCCCATTGGCACCCCGCAATTATGTCCCGTGGGTCCTCTGGCTGGCTATTTAGATGCACAGTCAGTGTTGACTGGCATGACAGCCTGGAGCCTAGTGAAGGCTCTTAGAGTGGCCACACATGCCTACTAAAAGCTGTGAACCTAGGCTCTCTGCTGCCTGAGGCAAACTACTGAAGGGCGCCGCACCTTCATGCCGGGAAACATCTGACATGAGGCAAGATGGGCCACTTACCTCAAGCAGTGCCACCTTGCAAGAAGTGGGATCCAGTGTGGCGGCCACAGCTTACATAAAGCAGGGGCACTGTTTGTAACAAACCAGCAAGGATAAGCTGCATCTACAGAACATTAAAGGGATTCTGTCATAAAAAAATAATTCTATAGTCACCTATTTCTCCCCAGGCAGTCTACTTACCTCATCATCACCTCACAGATCTCCTCCTGGTTCCTGCAGTCCTGAGGGGTCACCTCACCTCCAGCTGGCTGATTCTTCTGCTTCCTGTGACGTTACGTACATTCACAGGCAGTCTTCTTCCTGCCCGGAAATTTACCCTACATCACCAGTTCACAGCCTGGTGGAGAGTGCTGAGCTATTGCAGAGACTGCTCATGCCTGCTGTCTCTGCAATAGATCATCATTCCTTCCTGGTCAGTGAACGCTACGTCACAGTGATGTAGCGTACATTGCTGGGCAGGAAGGAGAATGCGAAGAATGTATGCTACATAACAAGAAGAAAAGGATCTGGTTGTCTAGAGGTGACATGACCAGGGGGACTGGAGAAGATGCTGTAAGGAGCCTGCTTGGGGAGGAATAGGTGAGTATAGAATTTTTTTTTCTTTACTGACAAAAACCCTTTAAGCACAGCACAAACTGTAGGTTGCATTGACAGCTTTGAGCCTTTTGAAGGCTCACAGGCTTGCCATGTATTCTAGTCCAATGTGCCACTGGTAAAACTATAATATACTGCAGCACAGAAGGTCAGAAGTTCAAGTACCCTATGTGGTCTCGGCCAGAGGCTCAACGTTCCTCATAATAGAAACTTCCCTGCCTATAAAGCAGGGCTTAATAGGCAACACTAAAAATTACTATTTATTGCAATACCGAACGCATTTATACCGAATGTATGCACAAAGAACACTCTTTTTGTGTTCGTTTGGCTAATGAGGTTTATGTGAGATCATAGTATACACCAAATAGATACCACAGAAGTGAGGTGAAGACAGACTCATATCTGTAGAATAAATGGTAAGCGTTTGTTCAATTCTTAATGTTTAGGCTCTGTTCACATTAGCACTCTGAGTTCAGTTACTTTGTTCTGTCATAGGAGCAGATGAATGAAAATCATGGAAGTACCGAATTTATAGACTATAATGGTTTCTTTGGGCTTCTGTCATGCTGCCTGACATTGTGCAAGATAAAATACTGCAGTGTGCCACGCTATTTGTCTGGGGTTTTGGACTTGGTATGCGATAGAGACTCTGAACATAGTCTTCAATGCAGATGTCAACAAATGGAAAAGAAAGCACCAAAATCCACTGCGGATTTGCAAATTGGTGTCAAAATCCACGTTACTTATGCAGGTTGTGGTACAGTTTAAATCGTGGCGGAATTCTACGCTATGTGTAACGCACCCTAATAGTATTTGTTTATAACAAATGATGATGTATCTATTTGTTTTTAGCATCAAAATGAAGTTGATAGAAAATGGGCTACATAAGTAATTAATAGCAAATGAATTAAAAAGGTAATAAGAGAAAATAACAAACTGAGCAAAATATCAAATGCTGTTTATGCCTCTGCTTGACTGAAATGCATTCATTAAAAGAGATAGGGGATTGGTGTTAGCAGCACCACTTTCCTTATATCCTAGTTTGCCCCCCAGCCTAGTGTTTTACATGTCAAACAAGGTCATTTTCAAAACAAATAAAAATGAGCCGTGTTGCCTGGAGACAAAATAGCCAAATAAAATAAACACATTTCTCCAACCTCAGTCACTCACTGCAACATAAAAGGGAAAGTTGAAGAACAGACATTTTATGCCCTTTATAGTGACGACGTCCACTAATGTAGCTTGGCAGTAGTGCAATAACGAAAAAGTGATAGGAATCTGGACTGATTTCAATAACAAACAAAAAGTGGGCTAAATTTGGTAGAAAAATACTGCTTTGATTATGCTTCTTTCAAGCACATTTTTTTCTGGAATTTTGGGGGAATTAAAAAAAAAAGCCATGACTTTCTTGCACTTTTTCTGCATGTTTTTTTTTTGTTTTTTTTTTAAACATACTTTTTTGTCTTGCATTTTTTAATCTCTTTTTTTCTCAAAGTAAAGTGATGTAAAACAGCACAAAAAATGCTGTTTGTAGCGTGCTTTATACAAGTATTTGCCTGTTGACTTAAAGTTAACATAAAGTTATAGCTGTTTCAAAATATACAAAAATGCAGAAAAAAACTAAAGGAAAATAATTGCAAAATGGTGCTGTTTTTTTTGGAAAATGCTGTGTGCCAAACCACTCCATAAGTTTTCTACTCTTTTGATTTTACAAATTTAATGGGGTTTTCCAAGTAATTATTATATTGGTGGAAGTGGGGGAATGCATTTTATTAGAGTTGAGCGAGCGTACTCTGTAGAGCTTGATGCTCGTTTGAGTATTAGCGTACGAACACAAACCAAAAAAAAAGAAGCTCGGGACCCGGCGTCCCACATAGAAAAATGCCCGAGTCTCCCATTGTAGTCAATGGGGTTCGTTACTCGAGTAGAGCTCTCGAATTTTACGAAAAGCTCGACTCGAATAACGAGGACTCGAGCATTTGGGTGCTCGCTCATCTCTACATTTTATATATATATATAAAAAAAAACCCTGAATGCTGCAGCCAATGGAAGGCTCAACAGGGACGTTGCCAGGCCAGAAGACTTGGTGACATCACCTGTCAGTTACTGTGAGAGCACTAAACAGCCATCTGGTGCCATTGTGAATATATTACTCATGTACATTTTTGGGCATGGAGGGCCCAAAAAAATAAAAAAATGTAAGTAAAATTATTTGTTTTCTATTACATTATGAAGCATATTTCCAATTTGTCTCGTTGGTAAACTCAGTGATTAATTGGATTATGATCAACAAACTGATAAAATATTAAAGTGTAATAGTCTGGCAGTAGTGCTAGAGGGTGAAAAAATTAAGGGGGTTGTACAGTTTTAAACTAATGATGGCGAGTACTCAGGATAGATTATCAATAGTTGATCAGCAAGGGTCCATCACTAAGGACCGCCACCAATTAGCTGCTGTCTGGCTCATATGCTTAGTATTGCAGGCAACGTTCTCATTGATGTGAATGAGAACTTGGTCTGTAATACCAAGTTTGGCCACTACAATGGGAAAGGAGCTGTCTGCTTCCTGCGGAAATCAGCTCAGTGCATGCCAGCTGTTGCTGTGTGTCCCAGATAACGGACCCCTGCTAATGTACTAAGATTGTAAAAAGCAAAGGATCATTTTTCTGATGAATGGATAAGAATGCCAAGACTCCATATGAATAGTTGTTACTACCGGGGAAAGTGACCATTTGTTTTTCATTTCTCCTGCAGCATCTGTGTAACACACAGACCTGTAAGCTCTACCAGAGTTGGTCTCAGTTCTGCATCCATTGATCTCAGTGACATAGAAATAATATTTTGCCTGCATTTCAGGTCTGTCTCATATGCTTTAACATCAAATTTATTGGTATTATCATCATGAGAATGAGCATAGCAACAAGACATTAAAAAAATGCTGTCCTTTATAGTCTCTCCCATTCAGAAAAAGCAATCAAAGCTGAGGAGCAGAAGCTATGTGACTGACCATGGATACTGAATGAACAAGAGAGATGCATCAAACTGACATTCCTTGGAAACAGCAAGACGTCAGCACTGATCTCACAGAAACATATGCCGACTCCGTAGGCTTGAGGAATATCGGGCAGGAAGACTCTTCCTGGAAGAGCTGAAACCAAAACTCTAAGAGCTGAGATATTGAACAAGGCAGCAAGTGCTCTGCACTGTTTGTAGAACTGCTGGAGATCACAACATGAGTGATTATTAAAAGCCAACAGTACATCTCAGTACAGCTCAGGTTCTTTGCAGGTTTGGAGATGCATTTCTGTAAACGGAGTTGAAAATCTGGCTAGAATGAAAAATTTTAGTTCAAACCCATGATCAAGTCACTACTATACCAATATAAATCTACAGCAGGACAAATAACCCAAACACATATCAGAGGTCATTATAAAATAATGTCAGCAAATAGAATATGGGTTTCTACTAGAGATGAGCGAACGTACTCGGTAAGGGCGATTTCGCAATCGAGCACCGCGATTTTCGAGTACTTCACTACTCGGGTGAAAACATTCGGGGGTGGCTGGGGGGCGGGGCGTGGTGGAGCGGGGGGTAGCAGCGCGGAACAGGGGGAGCTCTCTCTCTCTCCCTCTCCCCCCACTCCCCGCTGCAACCCCCTGCCCCACAGCGCCCCCGAGTACTTTTCACCCGAGTAGTGAAGTACTCGAAAATCGCAGTGCTCGATTGCGAAATCGGCCTTACCGAGTACGTTCGCTCATCTCTAGTTTCTACATAAGATCATAGAGCCCAGATGTTAACTTTCTTAAAGCTTTTGCTTGGTTCGTTATATTACTAAGGGGGGACATAATACTCTGTCAATTTATGCATATTTGTTACAAAGTACAATACAACTTTAATGATGCACGGCTGCAGTAATGCAAGAAAATATATATTTTTAAAGAACGCCTTGTTAGCTGGTAATAAATGAAATCCACACCACAAAGGTTTATATACATCACATAGAAGTTCATGTATTAGAATTTTGTCTTTGTGTAAAAGGGCTAGAGACTGATGCGGAATATCAGTACACCCAACTACCCATTACTGTACATTACTGTATTTGTGAGCTGTGAATAATTGACTTTTGGTACTGCATGTTCCCCACTGTTAAGTGTTGCACTTGGTATTACGAGTGTTGATGGTGTCCTTGCTGCCCTAATGAGCATTTTAATCACAAGCGGTTAACAGAAAGATGTATAATTGAACACTGTAACTTTAAAGCTTTGGGGGAGAATTCTGGCTGGATATTTAGTCACATGTGCAGGCACACAAAGATTGCTCTATGACAAGGAGTATATTATATAACGAGGTTGATTAAAGCACTTCATGGCAGTAATTAGAATGAAAAGAAGTGTAATGAAAAGTAGTGTTTGCCATGAAAAGGGTTGTCTGGTTACTGGACAACATCCCTTCAATAGTGCTTATTGTAGTAAAATAACAAACTCATCAGTACTCACCCCTCCTTCACCACTGGGATCCAGTGCTGCAGCCCTGCCGTGGTCCCAGTGTCTATTATGACAGCTGACATCACCAAAAGTCAAATGACCATTGCAGTCAATCAGGGAGGAACTGGCAGAAGGGCAGAAGCTAATCAACCTACAAGTGTAGCACATTTTTGGGAATGCTGGGAAGAAATGTCTGAACAATATCTGGATACAATTGTAGAAAGAATACATTGAGGGCTTAGTCCCACAGGCGCGTTGGCACCCGTACACGGGCGCCGATGCGCCCGTGTGACTGAGCCCTTACTGCAGGAAGAAGACGGCCGTACTTCAAGACGGACGAGTCCCTGCAGCGCTGAAGAAAGAACACATGACCGGCAATGAAGCCAGTCACATGTTCTTTCTCCAGGCGCTGCAGAGAGACGGCCGTCTTGAAGTATGGCCGTCTTCTTCCTGCAGTAACACGGGCACCGATGCACCCGTGTGACTAAGCCCTGATCGTATAAAGCTGTTTTATCAGTTAGGCCTCATGTCCACGGGCAAAAGAAGAATTAAAATCCGCAGCGGATTTTGACTCTTCTCCCGCACGCGGATTCGCACCCCATAGGGATGCATTGACCACCTGCGGGTAGATAAATACCTGCGGATGGTCAATAAAAGTGATTTTTAAAAAAATGAAGCATGAAAAAATCTGGACCATGCTCCATTTTCGTGCGGGTCTCCCGCGGGGACGGCTCCCGCGGGCTTCTATTGAAGCCTATGGAAGCCGTCCGGATCCGCGGGAGACCTAAAATAGGAATTTAAAAGAATTAACTCACCCGCAGCGGACCGGGAAGGTCTTCTCTTCCTCACGGCCGGATCTTCCTTGCTTCGGCTCGTCGGATGTGCCCGGCGCATGCGCGCGGCACGTCGGCGACGTGCCGCCGGTGTGACGAGTTCATCCGCCGGCCGAAAAAGAAGATCCGGCCGTGAGGAAGAGAAGACCTTCCCGGTCCGCTGCGGGTGAGTTAATTCTTTTAAATTCAGATTTTAAGCGCTCATGTCCGTGGGGCAGGAGGGACCCGCTGCAGATTCTCCATGGAGAATCCGGAGCGGGCCTGATTTTTCCCGTGGACATGAGGCCTGGTTACTTTGTGGAGTCAAAAGTCAAGATTTAATTTGGTGAAACAAAGTTAATCCATTATTTCTATTCATCTTAGCTTGTTTATTTGTTCTACACTTTCATTTCAAAATAGACTTGAGACTTTAAACTGAGTAAATATCAATAAAAACTGGAAAGAGTTTTTTGATTGGTAGTGTATGTCGCAGGTGAACACTGGACATACAATAATATCATTTTTTATTGCAACTAATAACAGTAGGGAAATATACTTAAACAAGGATAGTAAACAGTGAGTAAATGTTGCGTAACTTTAGCATTTCATCCTACAGTCCTGACTACTGCTAGCTATGACAAGACTTAGTATACATGTTAAGTAATTAATGGTTAATGAACACAATTACAGTAACGGTCTCTGTGTTACGAGCTGTATCACATTTCTGCAGAAGGTATGAAATCAAAGGTGGCAGTTTGCTGCACATAGTGTGCATCTGACAAAGAAATTGTCTGAGGAATTTGGCCAAAGACAAACAGCTATATATTTGCTGTAAAGGTCCAGTAGAGCTCTGTTTTATTTCTAGCAATGTAGAACTTCCAATGAATGTACTTGTGTCCAACTGTATAGCATGATTTGTCTTTGTCTCTTTCTAGCAGGCCTGCTTACTCTCTATCATTGTTCACTCAAGTACACACCCTCTGTTCTTATTGAGGACCATCCTCACTTACGATGCCAAGGCAAAAGATTCCTAATGGACTTTCCTGGTTCTGGTTCAACACTATTTCAGCACAACACAGCATTCTCTCAATGCTCCAATTGTGACTCCAGGGTCAACACTCAGTTCAGCAGCAGTAGCTTCCTTGATACAGTGGCAGCTCAAGCAGCGACAAACAGCATCCACAGTTGCAATCCTGTCTTTTATCTCATGTAGCTGCACAATGTTCTCTTCTGCTTGTCTGGCCTCAGTGTTGGTACTCAGCAACACTTTTCCAAGCTGTTGCTTCTCTTTGCCACTGTATCCCAAGCCTTAGTGACAAAGCCCTCTTCACTTCTCTCCACTTTCTCTTTCT
Organism: Eleutherodactylus coqui; assembly: GCF_035609145.1. NCBI lineage: Eukaryota > Metazoa > Chordata > Amphibia > Anura > Eleutherodactylidae > Eleutherodactylus > Eleutherodactylus coqui. Next base: position 184,420,089 of record NC_089837.1, on the reverse strand, counting down.
CAGACCTGGAAACCCATGCGACCCCTACTGCCAATCAGAAGGTTAGTGCACAGCCGGCATCTCTCAATAATGGCCAGTAGATGGCACCACCTGTATGTACGTGTATGTATATATATATATATATATATATATATATATACCATACATGTGCTAGATTATTCCATTCAGCTTTATTAAGATATGAACCGATTCCTGCAGAATTCATAAAGTGTAAATAACCACCAAATGCTCATAACAATCTGCTCCCCCTTTACACTGGCATTGGCGCTCACATCTTGGGTACAGAGCAAGAAAGCAAGTAGTAGTTATAATAAGCAAGAAAGTAGTAATACTGAGGTTTGCAGATTCCTGATCTGAACTATAATGACCATTAGATTACTTTAAAACTAAATCCCCATTTAAACGCAAAGTTGATCGCTCAAAATTCATTCAAAAGATAGAGAGAATGACAATTTGAGCGATCATTTTGCATAAGCTGCTAATGGGCATTAGCTTAATTTGCATGTAAATGAGCCCCCCTGAGCTGTATGCAGAAAACAGCAGTTCGTTTGTTCTCTGTATACAGCCCCTTTGTTCTGCCACAGGACTGCAGCTGAATACAATGTTATTAGCGTTCCTGTGGAGAATCACAGCATGTGGTCCCTGCTATCAGCTCTCTGTCCTAAGGATGGATTTTAAACTCAACTAGAAATCATTGTTTGGATTCATTTTATGCGTTTGTTTTGTACATAAAAGTACAACAAAGAAACATAGCACATAAAGGCACAAACAATATCACAAAAGCACATAAAACGTGCGGCACAAATGGCATGTATAAATAAACGTATGAAAAACCTAAACACAGAAACATAGCTCGAAAAGCACATAAAATTGTGTCAAAAAAGACAAGTGAATACAGCTTTATGTTTCATCTATTAACATATGGAACCACAGCATTTAACTAGGCTGCACAGATTATACTAATGTTGCATTAAGTAGCACACGCCACACATGTGGTTATATGACTGCATACACTTCATTACTTAATAATGAAATTAGATGTTTAATTGTATTTCCATTGCCACTTGGAACACATTCCCTCATGCTAGCCAGATGTTCCAAGCACAGTGATTATCTGCTTTTTATCAGTGACATGAAAGTGAACAATAAACATGCCTTGTTTTCAGCATTCAGCTCACTGCTCTATTATATAAGATAAGAAGTCTCTCCGGAAACCACAAGTGATATCATCATGGGAAAAACTGGAAGTTCACTATATAACTCACAAATAAATGTGGGATGGAAATTACTGAGGTCCCCTGTGATTTATTACACTTTTGGAGATATAAGTCTGACTGTAGGTGATTTATGTCTTGTAAATTCATTTTTAATGCCTTTTTAATGCAACTTCAGAACATTCAAAATGATCGTAAGGAATCTGTGATCTACACTGGTTGAAATTGAAAGTTTTAAGGTGCGTTTAGACGGAATGATTGATTATCATTCCCAAAATCATTGAAATAAAGTAAAGTAAACGATGATCGTTCAGTTTAAACGTAAACCAACAACTGAACGACGAATGAGAATCATGGGCTTCTTGTTCGTCATTCGGTTTCAGCCGGCATGAAAATCATCATCAGCTCATTGGCTTCTCATTGCATTTAAACACTGATTGTTCAGCATTAGAGATGAGCGAGTATACTCGCTAAGGCACATTACTCGAGCGAGTAGTGCCTTAGCCGAGTATCTCCCCGCTCGTCTCTAAAGATTCAGCTGCTGGCGCGGGTGACAGGTGAGTTGCGGCAGGGAGCAGGGGTGAGCGGGGGGGAGAGAGGGAGAGAGAGATCTCCCCTCCGTTCCTCCCCGCTCTCCCCCACCGCTCCCCACCCCCCGCCGGCCCCCGAATCTTTAGAGACGAGCGGGGAGATACTCGGCTAAGGCACTACTCGCTCAAGTAATGTGCCTTAGCGAGTACGCTCGCTCATCTCTATTCAGCATTTCACATAGGTATATGAAACCCTGAACGAGAAGTGAATGAGAAGTTAATGATTCCCAACAATGATTTTTAAATCTTTAGGTGCCCTGTGATGACTCTACACAACAATTTAGTCACAGACATAATATGTGCATAAAGCCTAAAGATGAGTAATTCTGATAATTTTCCTTTGACAGTGATTGGCCAACTACTGAATTTCCTATAAGGAAATCATATTTCCCCCTCTCTAACTTAATGTAGGCTGAAATACAGATCAATTATTCTGCATTTCAGTGTCTACTGCTACAAGGGTGAGTCAAAAAGTACCTGCATTCTAGTTATATTAAAAATTCTGTTGGCCACACTGTCTTATCAACACTTTCCGTTGTAGGTCGCTTTCCCCCCATTATTGCTGAGCAGGTTTGAACGTGTTACGTCAATTTGTGACTGCTGTGCAAGGAAAAATGCATATACCAGTTTTGCGCGAAAGAGCAGCGTGCAACGATATGTTTTTTTGGGGGGTCGGAAGGTGTGCCTGGTACTGATATTTATTGAAGACTTTGTGCGCACAATAGACAAAGTGTTTTGCCATGAAATATGTATGCATAGATAGAGAACCTGTAAATATAATATCTTTTAATGCTTACAAAAAGGCATGATGTTATAGTGAGCTTTCAAAGCTACTCAGTTCTTTCTCAGGCTTAACCCTTTGCAATCCAATTTTGGATTAGGGTTTCCTAGGGTGCTTTCTCTTTCTGCAATTATACAAAGGCACCATCTTTTGGCTAGAGACAGTACTGCAGTATAGGACATGCTGGAGAGGCCCCCGAAAACAGAGGGGCCAGTAATATACAGTAAGAATACCCTGCCGGATGCCTCCTTTTTCGCTAGTGACGCATATATGCAAGAAACTATTAACAAAAGGAAATTTCGTTTATGAAGCTTAAAGGGAACTTGTCAGCACTTTTGAGTCCCATAAACTATGATATGTGGCTCAAAGGTGAGGCAATGGGCGTTCTGAGGAGCTGCTTTTTATTCTCATTGGGTCCCCCATTCTAGCACTGCGCCCTTGAGAAACGGTCACATGCAAATAGTGGGACTCTTCAGAAGGCAATGTGTGCACATCTCTCATTGATTTTATAGGAGAGCACACACACAGAGCCGTGTGCAAAGAGTCATGCAGTGTGTGTACACTGATTTCTCGGGGGCCTAGTGAGTATAAAAAAGAGCTACCTGGAATGTTCATTCCCTCACTTTTGAATCCCATAACGTAGTTTATGGGGATTAAAGATGCCGAAAGGTACTCTCTAATGACAGCTTAATTACTATAGGAATAACAATTCTCAACATGAAGGATAGATATGTTCTGTGCCTAATAATCTCAAGCCCACTTGACCATATACAGAGCAAGTTTCATTCAAGTTTTTCATTTAATGGGGTTGTACCAAAATATATAGTTATCCTCTATCCACTTTATAAATGGTGGGAGTCCGATCACTGAGACCCCTAATTATCATGAAAATGAGGGTCCCGAGATCCCTGCGTGAATGAAGCAACAGTTGCACATGTATGCCACTGCTACGTTCATTTTAATGACAGCCCTGAAGATTCACGAGCGCTTGTACTCTGAAATTTCTGGTGTTGTCTTTGAAATTAATGGAGCTGTGGCAGTCATGTGCAACCGACACTTCATTTATGCGGGGACTGTCAGCACCCACACTCTTGGGATCAGTCGAGTTCCTAGGAGTCGGAGCCCCCCCTGATCATAAAGTTACTGCCTATCATGTGGATAGGGGATAAATTAAAATTTTTGTACACCTTTTCCAAGTTTCCAAGAGTTGATAGCTTAAATATAGCCTTGGATTTGAGAGGCAAGCCTATATCATAATGATTCATTCCTGCTTCCTTCGAGACATGCTAGAATACAAACCTCTTGGAACAGATGAAGAATATTGGCACAAGAAGAACACAGAAGTTGCCAATAGAATAACCTTTCTAAAAGTCAATAGGCCAAGTAGGGATTTTACTCAGGGGTCAGAAATGTAGAACGAAAACATCAAAAGCATTCTCACAATGTAAAAAAAAAAATCAGGACTTATGCCACTTGCCATCCCTCTGAAAATATTAGTTACTGTATCTTATATTATATTCAACATGTGGATATATTTTTAATATGTACATAATATGAGTAAGAAATTGATTGTGGAGGACACCATTACAAGAAAGTTTAAAGGGGTTTTCTAAAACTAAGATATTGCTGGCCTATCCTAGCTCTGTGGCCTCTTCATTTTGATAATAAGCAGAGGTCTCAAATGTCACACATTCCTTTAACACATACCAAAATATAGCAAAGTTTAGCAACTAGAAGTATATTTTTGTGCTGATCTGCTGAAAAATTTGCGACCTTTAGGCTTTTTGCGAAGGCTTCGACACTTTTATAATGACTAGGCAGGTCTTGTTGGGAGGGTATGTGGCCACCATGGACCAGCAAACTTGCACCTACCTGGTGTACATTACTATGTAGACCCATGGAGATGCCATAATGCACCTAATACATGAGTTGTGCACCTCTTCATGTATTAGGTGCATGAGGCACTGGGGCATATTATACTACGACCAGCATTGGAAATACAGGGATTAGTAAATTTCCATCAAAGTGCATCACCTGTCCTTGCTAAAGATCACTTCATGGATAGTATTAAGATTGCGAACCAGACTAACAAAAGATAACATCTGGAAGGTATTTGTATGTTCTCTAAAAACTTTCATAACTGGTTGACATAGTCATATGAGAAGTTGTTTTTTGTGGGGGGAATTATATTTTTAATGGCACCCCTCTGGGTTACATATAATGTGTTGTATAACTTTTTTTATTCAACACAAGTTAAGGGGGAGAATTGAAACCCTCCCAGAAATTCAGCCATTGTTTTTTGGGTTTTGTTTTCACAGCATTCACCATTCGCTAAGAATAACATACCGGTAATAATTTTCTTACCTGGATGAGCACAATTACCGCGTTTATATAGATTTTTTTTACGTTTTACTACTTTTGAACAAAAAAAACAACATTATAAAAGACAAACAATTGAATGTACATCACCACATTCTAAGACCCATAACAATTTTCCAGCAGCAGAGCAATGTGAAGTCTTCCTCTTTTTCTGAGAAGAGTTGTAGCTTTTATATGTAATTTGAGCTACATATGACTTTTGGATTGCTCTTTATTGCATCTTTTGGGAGGCAAACAAAAGAAAAATAACAATTCTGGCTTTACTTGTTAAAATTATTTTTACAGTGTTCACTATATAAGATAAATAATAGAGATGAGCGAGCACCAAAATGCTCGGGTGCTCGTTACTCGAGTCGAACTTTCAGTGATGCTCGAGAGTTCGTTTCGAGTAACGAACCCCATTGAAGTCAATGGGCGACTCGAGCATTTTTGTATATGACTGGTGCTCCGCTAAGGTTTCCATTTGTGAAAATCTTAGCAAATCACCAAAGTCATGTAAAAAACACATAAATGGATAGGGCAGGCAAGGAGCAACATGCAGGTCTGCATTTCGGGCTCCGAGGTCTCACTATTAAGCCACAATAGTGGCAAGAGTGAGACCCCCCCCCCCCCCCCCCCAGCTCTCAACTGAACTCCGTCTGCCGGGACAAGGTAAGTATATATTTTTTTTACTTTTTACACAGTTTTGGATGATTTTCAGGGAAGGGCTTATATTTTTAAGCCCTTCCCGAAAATTCATCCCGCGCTCGCCGGCAGGCCATTGCTTTCAATGGAGACGGCTGTATTGCCGACTCCATTGAATTCAATGGTCAGTGCTCATTTAATCGAGACGAGTACTGCGTGGTGCTCGTCTCGAGTAACGAGCATCTTGAGCACCCTAATACTCGAACGAGCATCAAGCTCGGACGAGTATGCTCGCTCATCTCTAATAAATAACAAAACATTTTCATTGTCTGGGTGATTATAAATGCAGTAATACCTATTATGTGCTTTATTTTTTTTAATTGCATTTTATCCATTTAAAATGAGTTTTTGTGGGAAAAATACTAATTTCTTTTTAAACTGAAAAAGTAAACTTTATTGAACTTTTTTGACAATATTTTTTAGGGCCTGAAGATGTGATTGTTCAATTGCTAGGATACTTATGTAGTGCATTTTACTAAGCCTATAACAGCAGCCTATTAGACTCTGCAGGAGGTGACGTCTCCTAGGCTGAGTTACCTGGCAGATACAGAGGCCTTCGTTAAGCCCTCAGCTGCAATGGAAGACCATTGGTACCTTTAGATCGCATTGCGGATTAGTAATAGATGACAAAAGGAGTTACTTCCCTATGTCATCTGCTAAAATGTACCAGTTGCTTTTGATGATGGCATGTAATGGGTTAAACTGCCAAGATCTGAGGTTTTTCCTTTTCTGGTTGCCAGAGCAGGAGCCTAGCTGTCAGTAGTCAACCAATTCTATAGCTTGACTCTTAGGGTGCATTTAGACAAAAAGATGATCACTCAAAAGATGGCTTTTGAGCGTTCATTTTGCATAAACTACTACTTGGTACTAATGCCTATTAGTACCAATTAGTAGCATGTGAGCTGCCAGAAGCTGTAATCAGGGAACAGACCACCCGCTGCTTGCTGAATACACCCCCTTTGTTCTGCCCCACTGATTACAGCAGAGACAATGTAATTAGCTCCCCCGTGCAGAGCACAGCATGTGGTCCTGCTCATCAGCTGTTCTGCTGAACAATAGATTTCACGCCGAACTGAAAACCATCGTTTGGCAGAAAACTGAAAGATGGGCATATTTACACGCAACAATTATCGCTCAAAAGATGGCTTTTGAACTAATTTTGAGCGATAATTGTTGTGTCTATATGGGCCTTTAAGGTGATGCGATATTAAGGTGTGCTGCGCTATCAGGGTTTATTTATACTTTAAATTACTTTACAATGGGTTTTGTTGTATTGGGATAAGGGAACAATAGGTTTGTAAGATAAAATGAAGTTCTGTGTCATGCTATCACAATCAAGGTAAAATCTGTACATTAGTATTTGTATTGTGTGGCCCTGTTTCTAAGAGCCCTTTGGTACGGGACGACTGTTGGGTGCAGATGTGCTAGACGGGGAGCCACCAAGAAAATTAAGTATTCAATTTTTCTTCATTCTAATCCCTCATAATTTTTTTCCAGCCTAGAAAACCCCTCCAAGGGCAGCCCTGCTTATGGTGGCTTGCATGGGCAGTATGTGATCCAGTCAGGGGCGTAACTATAGAGGATGCAGGGGATGCGGTTGCACCCGGGCTCAGGAGCCTTAGGGGGCCCATAAGGCCTATCTTCCCCATATAGGGAACCCAGTACTATGAATAAAGCATTATAGTTCGGGGCCCTGTTACAGGTTTTGCATCGGGGCCTGGGAGCTTCAAGTTACGCCTCTGGATCCAGTGGTTATATCTGGGATGGTAGGGAAGGCTTTCTGAGATCCCCAGGGTGGATGGGCTACCAGTGCAATAAACTATGTACTTTCTATATCATCCAATTAAAACTTTGAAATAAAATCATTCAGAAAACTTTCAGTTCCATGTTTAATTTTCTGCTACACTAACAATATGGTAGTTAGTCTACAATTGTTTTACAATTATAACTATAATATTATTGTGAAATATTTCTCTTTATTTCCCCCTAAATTACCAAAGAAATATTCTACTGCATTTAGAAACCTTAATATTAATTGATGACTTCATGAAGCCTGTGCATGGGACCGTGCTATATTATCATTCCAGCCCTCAACACACTGAGAAAGCCTAGATATTTGTTATACATTATCCTTGATTTCACTGTAATTATCCTGATTAAGCAGCTTAATAGACTATCCTTGATTCTTGTCTTCTCAGAAAGAGATGTCACGTTCTGTCTGGTTATCAGCACCTAACCAGCTGCAGCCTTCACACTATATTTCATTTAGTCTAAGCTGCCCAGGAACAACAATCCCTGAGATAGTACACCGCAGAATTCTGTTTTTTTGTTCATTTGTTTTTATTCTTGCACATCTCCATCTGAGGTGAAGGATGGTCTCCAGTAAATGTGGAAAAAACGAGAACATTCCCGCAATAGAAAACTAAGTTTTTGCCATGCACTCACTCAAACAAGTCAAATGCACATTGAAAATTGAATTTACACAAAGCCTTTTCCCTTTTTATTTTCAGGCTACAAATTGTTAAACTTTCACTACAACCTTGATAATATAAAATATGTGCACATTCAATATAATCACATTTCACATTTGGTAACCTACAAAAATCATAGTTAAGGATTGTAACTCATGCGTTCTAAAACAAAACCTTTCCTACTGAGAGTCAGAATAACAGCATAGCAAAAGTAATATGGGATTTGTAAGAAGCCTGATAGACCCATTATAGGTCAATGGGGGAGATCATAATTGATCATAAAATGTAATACAATGAAGCACTTGTATAATATTTGCATTAGTTTTGGAAAATCTGAAATGTTTCTGTTGATTTTAAACTATTTTGTTGTGGTTCACCAAAAGTCTCCCTCCCTCCATGTTTTTCGGTTTTGCACCGCTTCTTCCAGTTGTGTGATATCCATGCCAGTATCAGCTCTGACAGTATCAGCCATCGTGGTTTTTGGCGGCCGGGTCTTCTTTTACCACTGATCTGTCCAAGCATTATAGATTTTTCTAGCGACTCTGCTCATATTACATGGCCAACATATGTGAGTCCAAGTCCAGTCATCTTGTCCTCCGTGAGTCTGAGTCTGGCCATCTTGCCCTCCAGTGATAAATTGGGTCTTATACAATTCAGGACTTCTCTGTTTGTTACTCTCGCCGTCTAGGGCATACGCAGCAGCTTTCACCAGCACCACCGCTCAAATGCATCCACCACATACAGGTGGGTAATCCTACCTCAGCCATAATTGTCTGGACCAGAACCAGGTTGACTGCATATCTACAACACCAGAATCAAACGCATAACACATCTACTGCTCCAGAACCAAACTTGTCACATATCTACTGCAGCAAAACCAAGTCTGCCATATATCTACAGCACTAGAACCAAGCTTATAACATAAATACAGCTACAACTCCAGAACCAAACTCATCAGATTTCTACAGCACCGGGATCAATCTGCTACAGCTTGCCGCACAAGATCTGATACAAGCAATCAAAATTCCTGACATTGATTCCTATCATAGTAGCATTATGTATGAAAAGAATCCAATGAAAGTAATAATAAAGTGAATAACATATCTATAATGTGATAAAGCTACTACATTTAATGAAACTGCTTTTTGAAAATTCATATAAATTATAATCAAGTGCTCAGTTCATAAAAATGACTATATTACTTTTGCTGAGTTTTACATAAATGTGTTTTTTTTCAATCCCCTCAAATAGGTTTTAGTTTATTATCAATGTTTAAAACTTTAAGCTTGAGACAAAGCATTAAAAATCCTTGTGGATTTACTATTTCGTCCATCAGCCCAAAATGGAATAAAATTCAAGCAATAAATTATATGTACTCAAAAATGGTGCTAATAACTACAACTTCTTCCCCCCAAAACACACCACAATTTAGCTATTTATCAATGGAAAAATAAAAAAGTTATGACTCTTGGACTACAAAGACACAGGAATGATTTTTTTTTTCAGAAAACATGGTTTCATTGTGTTTATTGATGTAAAACAACACTAAAAAATAATAGCAGATTTAGGGTACTTTTACATGCAGTGAGGAATTTTTCATTCAAGCAAATGAAAAAACAAACATTGCTCTATAGACCTGTATAAAGGATCAAGCACTGATTTGCAGAAATGCTGCCATCCAATAGATGATGCTGCACAGGCAGTGTTCCTTCTTCCTTATTTGCATACTACCCAGAGAAGCATGGATGGCCTTAAAAGTCTCCCCACTCAGCTTCTTGGAGCTCTCCCTAAGAAGAACTGTTACCCCTCCCAACCCACATCTATAGGCCTTTCATTAGCCAAGCCAGGATCCTACTGCACACTGATGAGGGGCAAATCCTCAAAACAGCTGTCTGTGTATGGATTTTGGCTTGGTTTTTAATTACCAATCATTGCTCTACAGACCTGCATAAAGGGTCAGGTATTGATTTGAAGGAATGCTGCCATCCAATAGGTGGCGCTGCAGAGGTATTGTTCCATCTCCCTTATTTGAGCAAACAATGACACCGTTTGCTTGTTGCTCATTCAGTTAGTTTGAACACAAAGATAAATTGTTTATTTATTTTTTTTACATGATTGTTCAGTCATTCAGAGAACGAATGAACGATCTGTGTTTAAAGTGAACGATTAGCGAATGAGCCAACGATGCTTTTTATGCTTGCATGAAATGAACAAAGAATGATAAGCTAATGAATCGATGTTCAAATGATGGCCGTGATTACATTGAATGATTGTCATACAAATTTGAACGATCCAGTGGGTTTTTTTTGCGGATAAATCGATCCATGTAAAAGCACCCTTACTCTTTTTTTTTGTATTCCCCTAAAACGAATCACTAAATGGTAAGTACCCCAAAAGGCAATGATGGGGTGCATTAAAAATACTGTCAAACATGTTTACAAAAGCCGCTCTAAAAAACGGTAAAATGCTGCGTTTAAAAATGCGGCATTTTTACAGATGCCTGTTGTAGAGTGGCCTTAGATTTATCACAACAGGTAGCATCTTCTGGGCTCTCAGAGTCAGTTCTACTAGTGCGTCCTAAGTACCAATGCCCCACACTGTAGGAGAAAAGTTGAGTTCTGCTTTTTGCCTCTACACTACAGGATATCAGTGTTGTGCAGCAAGTATTAGTAAGGAAGGAAAAGATTGGAAGGAAAATTCCGTATGGATACCCAGAACATTGTAATTTCCGTACAAATTAAGCATATTTCTATACTAATTTGCTGATCACATATTTTGGGGAGTGAAGTGGAGGGCACTCTGGAAGGGAGAAGAGAGAGTCTGTAGAGGGTGCTAGATGAGAGAAGCACACTGCAAGGTTCTGCTTTAGTTTTCTAAGACCAAACACTTTAAAGCCATACATGACATAAAAGGTGTTATCTACCTGATGGATGCAGTCCAAAAAGTGTGTCTACAGGCTCTTGGGGTGTACAATAAATCTAGTAGTGTTTCAAATGGACCATAAAGAGTCTCAAGCTCCCTTAGACTGGCTTGACCGTTTCTACCTGTATGACTGTACTTTGGTTGCTATTCTAAAGTTCCATTGAGAAAATCTGTGTATTTAGGAGATGAGCATCTGCCTAAATTCAGTTGAGTTACTGTAGTCCGCTACACTATTTGTTCAGTTTAAAAAAAAAAAAAAAAAATCGTAAACCTACAGGAACGGAAGTAAACTGGAAGTTTTCAGTTTTTTTTTTTTTTTTTTAATCCACTGAAGTCAATGAGTAAAAAAGGGGCAGAGACGGAATTAGACCTGACAGTCTGAAGAGTAGTGTGATCGCAGCTGTAGAAGGTGCAACATTCAGTAACATTACATTCAGTAAAGATGAATAACAGTGAGCTGCTATTTTACTTTGTTGTTTTCAACAATAGAAGATCACAAAGTGACTGCTGTGAATGTAGACTGAAGAGTCAAGTACAGCGTCCTGGCAGTTCTCAGCTGCCCGTTCCACGGTGCATGTAATATGAACTGTACATCTTTTTGCTTTGTTTTCCATTTCATGAGCAAGTAGAACAAAGGTCATGGAAAGGTTCGGAACATAACTAACGCAAGAAAATATAGACTTTAATACCGGCAACAAGGTCAACTAAGACGGAAATGGGAAGGAATAAAAAATGACTATTCCCAATGCTGTCAACTTCCAGCATTACAAATCACATTAGACTAAACTTTTCAGTGTGGAAATAATGTCATTTTTCATTTCCCAGGAAACTGACAGCTGTCATAACTTTCAAAAAGCAATACAAAATAATCATGACAAGTGTTCAAGTATTACTTAGGAAGCATTCTATAGAAAATGCTAAACAAGCCGAAAATGTTTTGGCACCTAAATTTGTTTCTGAATGTGACAATTACACGCAATTCGGAAGCCATTGTCTTTCTGTGTCTTTTTCATAAAATCTTTTTGAGAGTGAAAAAGCTAACATACCGAGCTGTAAATATGAAGCCTACAGACTACTATATCATTCTTATGGAAAACCAATACGCTGGACTCCGATAATCCGGTCTCATGATGAAATATTTAACATAGTTTATTATTATGCATTATTATTAGCATTTTACAATAAGTACAAAGTATTTAAAATAGAAAAATAAGAAAGAAAATGGGAAGAATATGTAGCCATGGAAAGGATTATTAATAACCATTTCCAATCCAATTTGTATCCTGGTTTTCCTAGGCGGCTAACTCTTTTTCTGCCGTTATACAACAGCGCTATATGCAGGTTAAAGCTAGTACTGCATGAGGTGACACGTTGGATAGGCTCTGACAGCAAAGAGGCTGGCAATATACAGTAAGAGAAGCCCGACAGATGTCTTCCAACATCGGAGCTATACAGCCTTAAAGGGGTTGTCCCGAGGCAGCAAGTGGGTCTATACACTTCTGTATGGCCATATTAATGCACTTTGTAATGTACATTGTGCATTAATTATGAGCCATACAGAAGTTATAAAAAGTTTTATACTTACCTGCTCCGTTGCTAGCGTCCTCGTCTCCATGGAGCCGACTAATTTTTGGCCTCCGATGGCCAAATTAGCCGCGCTTGCGCAGTCCGGGTCTTCTGCAGTCTTCTATGGGGCTCCGTGTAGCTCCGCCCCGTCACGTGCCGATTCCAGCCAATCAGGAGGCTGGAATCGGCAGTGGACCGCACAGAAGAGCTGCGGTCCACGGAGGAAGAGGCCATCTTCAGCGGTGAGTAGAGAAGTCACCGGAGCGCGGGGATTAAGGTAAGCGCTCCGGTGAGCTTTCTTTACCTCCCTGCATCGGGGTTGTCTCGCGCCGAACGGGGGGGGGGGTTGAAAAAAAAAAAACCCGTTTCGGCGCGGGACAACCCCTTTAATCGTAATATCTTAAGATATCAGACAGTGGATTGGAAAGGGTTAAATAGTGATAGAATGTGTCCCTTATGCCTGTGTGAGAGCTTAAAAGGAGGGATTTTGGCTAGCGGCCAATATGACTGATCCATTACTTATCCGTCATTGATGAGTTAATTTAATTAACATGTTCTTAAGCTCCATTTACATGCAACGATTATCGCTCAAAATTCGCTCAAAAGCATTTGAGCGATAATCGTTGTGTGTAAATGCTCCCATCTTTCCCTCTTCGGCTAAACGATGATTTTTAGGTAAGCATAAAATCTATTATTCAGATGGAGAGCTGATAGCAGGGAATGCATTCTGTGTTCTCAACGGGGAGTGCTGATTTAATTGTATTCAGCTCGCAGCCCCGCGGCAGAACAAAGGGACTGTATTCAGAGAACAGACCACCTTATGTTCTCTGCATACAGCTCTGGAGGCTAATTTACATGCAAATGAAGGTAATAAGCTGCTAATAGGCATCAGTGCCTATTGGCAGCTTATGCAAAATGATCACTCAAACTGTCATTCTCCCTATCTTTTGAACAAATTTTGAGCAATCATCTTTGCGTGTAAATGGGCCTTTAGTCACATTAGATTGTTTTAGTTAGAGCTAGACACGGACTTTTGCATTGAATCTGCATGTAAGAGAAAGAACACTTTTTACATTTCTAGGGCTTTATTATTGCAGACATGAGGCCTTATAGCCTTTAATGTCAACCAGTATATAGAAATATGTCCTGAACACATGATGTATTGGCTTTTCTTAGCAACTGATAATTGGTATTGATTATTTTCTTTATCATCCTTAGGGCAAAAACACATGGGTGTATGTGCAACTACATTCGCTGCTACGGAGCGTAGTTAGTTTATCAGGCCATTCAAACTCCACATCATAGCGCGCGAGTTTGAAAAAAACTGCAGGAAGCTGGGTCCTGCCCTATCTCTCCCGTACATAGTGTTAATCATGTGAAGAAGCCCTTATATACATTTATAGGGAATTTATCAACTATATATATTTACTGATTAAAATCAGATAGTGAAACTTACTGTTTTTGTAATCTGCTATTATTTTCTGATTGGAAATATTTTTTTCTACTTTCTGTGCAAGATTATGACACAGCTATCTGGCCTGAGCATCAAATAATAGCATTTAGAGATATGCTTTATAACAGCCTCATGGGGCATAGCAGAAGGGACTGGAATGGCCCCATTGACTTCTATAAAAGGATGTTCTGGGCATGTGACATATGCAGAGGCCATTGTGCAGAATCAGGGAGGAGGAGGTGAACTTTGACTATTACCTATTGTGAATAGTGAATTCAGTGTTATCTCTATATAGGTGTTATCTTTCATTGTAATGTTGCCTGTGATAATGAAATAACTACTGATACAGTAGTTATTTTTTACAGAACAGGAAGTGCTAGACAAGTGTCCAGAAACCTGCCCGGAACTCTGGAGAGCAGCGAGAGGGACCCGGTCGGCACCAGCTAGGTGAGTATTGCTTTTTTTCAGCTTCTTTAGCTGCATTTTCCTCTGTACTGAAAATGCAGCCAAAACGCATGCCACTGCTGCTGAAATCACTGTAAACGCAGCATTGAAAAACGCTGTGTTTCTGCAAACGCCTGTGTGAGGGAGGCCTTAGATCAGTTGTCTACTGGGTGTTTCGATTCTGTGTCTAATAGCAATTACTGAGCAGAGACTTAAAGGGGTTCTGTCACTAAAAAAGAAAAATGCTCTACTATTGCTCCCCCATCAGTCTACTTACCAGATCTTCACCTCCCTTATCTTCTCCTGTCTCCTGCAGTCCGGGGGCTCACTTCACCTCCACTTGCCTGATTCTGCTCCTTCCTGTGAGGTTACGTACATTAGGTTGGCAGTCTGCCAGTCTGCCAATGTACGTTATGTCACAGCTCACAGGCCAGCAGGAGGACTGCCTATCTTCTTCAGAGATTGCTCATGCGAGCTATCTCTGAAATAGATTACAATTCCTTCCTAGGCAGTGAAGCTACAGCACAGGGACATGACCTTCACTGACCCAGCAGGAAGGAATTTGTGATGAGCAGCCTTCATAACAAGCTGGGCCCAGCCTGCAGTGAGCTGACCTGGGGCACTGGAGACGCTCAACCAGGAGAAGATGTGATAAGGAGACAGACAGGGAAGGAATAGGTAAGTTTAGATAATTTTTCTTTTAATGACAAAACCCCTTTAATAGGGATAGAGATTAATAAATTTAGCAAGGCTACATTCAGAAGATTATAACACAGACCATTTTTGTGCCAGCTTGACGCTGGTCTAATCGAAGCTGAGGGCATCATAGGGATCTTTAGTTCAAGTCATTCAAGCATCTAGTATATGTACTTTAAGGTATGGGCCCAATGTCTTAGACTAATCCTGTCCAATATCCCTGTGACAACATTGACTGTCATGTGCTGTAGCAGTTTCACTCTTACCGTCAAAGAAATGCTCCTAAGAGCTTCTTCAGACGACCGTGATTTTGGACCATTTTCAGCTGTGAAAATCATGGCCGCAAAAAGGAGCAAAATGGAACCATTGATTTCAATAGTTTTGTTTTCACTAGCAGGATTTTTACACAAGAAAAGACTTGCTGTATCTTTCTCACACGTAGCTTGTTTATGAGCAGGACCTATCTTCCCATATTTTTTCAAACTCGCGCACAATAGCGTGGAATTTGAATAGTCAATGAAAGAAAACCACTGGTTCAGGTGCTAATATGCTCCGTAGCAGCGTACATATTAGCGCATGCTCCCATCTGTTTAAGCCCTTATATTTATTTTTGCACAGACATTTGGCATTTACTTCTGGATAAAACAATATAATAATTGATGTAGTGACTCTCGGTGAAGATATGACTACAGAATTGTGATCTTAAAGGAAATGTATCACCTATATTTTATATTACTAGTTAAAAGCAGATAGTGAAAGATTTTCCATTTTATTAACCTTTTGCAATCCAATTTTGGATTCAAGGTTTCCAAGGGGGCTCTCTCTTTCTGCCATTATACAATGGCGCCATCTGCTGGCTAGGGCCAGTACTGCGGTATGGGACATGCTGGAGAGGCCCCTGACAACAGAGCAACCAGTAATATACAGTAAGAATACTCTGCCAGACGTTTTCCGACATCAGAGCTGTACAGCCTTCAATCAGAATGTCTGAAGACGTCAGATAGTGGATTGAAAAGGGTTAATCTGTTTTATTTTCTGATTGTAGATTTTTCTATTGCATTGTCTGTACATGATTATGAGGGTGACCATCTTATCTTCGCTGCAGAGATTTGCTTTACAGCAGTCTTTAAAGATATACTTTACAGCAGTCCCATGGGTCATTCAAACAATGAACAGGAGCTGACTTATTGACTTATATGGGAGGCTGTTCTGGGCATGTTCAATGTGCAGGGAGGGGAAGCAACTGTGACCATTACCTATTATGAATGGTGGATCCTGTGTTACCTAATATATAGCTGTTATCTTTATTATGTTCCTCCCTGGGATGATAATGAGATGGCTACTGAAAAGTTTTCTCCACAAAACAAAAAGTGTCAGACTATTATTCGGCTTAGGGTACTTTTACATGAGTCAACTATCAACCAATAAAATCACTCAAATGAGTGATTTTAAGCAATAGCTATCGCTTGTAAACGTGAGACCTGGCCGGGTACTGAGGGAGAAACGCCTTATTGGTCGCTAGTCACTTAGTTTCTGTTCACTGAAATCAAACGACTAGCGAGTGACTCTTGCTCAGCGTAAACAGGCAGTGGTTCATCTTTGAATGACTGCCTCTTCACAATGAATAGAGTCAGGTGGCCAGAAGAGATCTCCAGCGTGCTCCGCCTCCATTCACTGAATGACTATCAGTCCTGGAGGAAACCTGTCATTCGTCCCTTGGTAGTCAATTTTTGTAAAAGCTACCTTTAGTGTAAAACTTTCTTTTATATTATAGGTCATTTTCTAATGATATGTTCCTTTTAAATTGGAATGAAGGTAATGGTGGAAGACTAAGACGAGCCTGGGCACAACTTTCACAATATACACTACTACATCCTGCAATACAGTGCTCGCTATAACTCTCTTATTACATGCTGTATCAATGCATTTATATTGGATCCTCACTTATCCTCTTGTTCTTCTTGGTCAATAAGGTTTTTATAGGTAGGGAATAATCATGTTCTCAGTTTGATGTACTGAGTTATATGTGACGCTTTGTAAGACAGTAGTTTGTTGTACTGTAATTGCTTTCAACAGAAAACAATTGGCTGGTGGCCAAATCTCCTGATAGACGTTCATGGAAAGAGTGACCCAAGCAGATAATTACATAAAAAGTGAAATGCAAAGTTATTTCCGTAATCTATTAATACTGTTTATCTCAGTGATCTGCACTTGTAGCTTTCTAAAGGCAAAGAAGTTGTCAGCAGCACAATATGAGTACCATATGGTTTGAACAGGTATCCTGCACGCCCACTAGGTTTGGGATCCAAGCCAAGCCGCTCTTTAGTACAAATGTTGATGAAGTAGTGGAAACAGCAGATCAAGGTGCAAAGCAATGAAGTTTCTTTATTTCTTTCCTCCCAGACAGAAAAACACAACGTTTCGACTACAAGAGTTTACTTGACAAAGACTCTTGTAGTCGAAACGTTGTGTTTTTCTGTCTGGGAGGAAAGAAATAAAGAAACTTCATTGCTTTGCACCTTGATCTGCTGTTTCCACTACTTCATCAACACTTGTAGCTTTCTAGACATTGTACCTACCATAACTATATCAGGGTAGATTCACAACAGCTGGATAATCATTCGGAATAGCTTATCAGATATCCAAACTTAGGACATATACACACAAGTGCATTTGCGTTGATATAATGCATGCACAATTTGTGTGCGCAATACGCAGTGAATAGAACCCATTGAGTTAAATCCCTCCATTTCCACTGCAGGGGAATCCCTCCATCCACTTTTTTTTTACATATAATAGTCAAGGAGTTATTTATATGTTACAGTGCCCATGTGGAAAAGCTTATGTGGGTCAGACATTGAGAGCTGTGAAGACGAAATTACATGAGCACAGATCTACTACTAAAGGCCCTTTTACACGCAAAGATAATCGCTCAAACTGCCAAAAGATTGAAAGATTTAACAATGGTTTTGCATAAAATTACACGTACTGATTATAATTACTCCATTTTCCTTATTAGCTTAGTAAACTCAGTAGCAGCCTGGGCATTGAGCTTAGGGTGCATTTACACTGCAAAGATGATCGCTCAAAAGATGGCTTTTGAGCAATCATTTTGCATAAACTACTACTTGGCACTAATGCCTATTAGTATCAAGTAGCAGCATGTGAGCTGCCTGGACTTGTTATCAGGAAACAGACCTTCCGCTGTTTCCTGATTACTTTCACTTTGATCTGCTGTCAGGGCTGACAGCTGAGAACAGCTGATACAATGCTATCAGCTGTAATCAGCTCTCCGCGGGCAGAGCACAGCATGCGGTCCTGCTTATCAGCTGTTCTGCTGGCCAAGCTGACAGCTGAGAACAGCTGAGGCAAAGCAGTCAGCTGTTATCAGCTTTCCTCGGGCAGAACACAGCATGCGGTCCTGCTTATGAGCGGTTCTGCCGAACAATGGTTTTCAAGCAGAACTGAAAACCATTGTTCAGCAGAAAACTGAAAGATGGACACATTATACACAACGATAATCACTCAAAAAATGTCTTTTGAGCAAATTTTGAGCGATAATCGTTGTGTCTAAATGGGCCTTTAGTGTTAGGTATTATCAACTCAGCTGATTTCATTGTACTCTCTGTTAAGCCTTGGATAATAATGAACTGTTTGTGTATGCAAGATAAACAGATCCATCCTGGAGTCTTTTGAAAGACTGAGTGAAATGCATTTAATTAAATGCCTATCAGCAGCTTTAACCCTTTCCAATCCTGGTTTTCCTAGGGGGCTTACTTCTTTTCTGCTGTTATACAATGGCGCTATATGTTGGCTAAAGCCGGTACTGCATGATGTGACACGTTGGATAGGCTCCGACAGCAGAGAGGCTGGCAACGTGTACAGTAAGAGAACCCCGACAGAAGTCTTCCAACATCAAAGCTGTACAGCCTTAAATCATAATGTCTTCAGAGGTCAGACAGTGGAAGTTGAATGGAAAACAAGTTACCTATGGTGTACGCTCGATGTCGAGTCACTATACTCAAATATAGAACACAAGATTGGTATTGATTCCATCGGAGAAATTCTAGCAGGTGATCCCCTCATGCCCATCCATCAAAGGAATTTTCTCCTGAAAAGTATCTCATTTATATTAAAAAACAATGTGTTCACATACAATGGGGCACATTACAGGCAACGACGTGGGACCGCTATGGGCACGAAATGTGCCCCAAGTTTCGCTAATTTAGTGATGGGGGTTTTTGAATCACATAGGTTCCTACACCCCAAAGTAATTCTCTACAAGAGGCACATCGATGACCTCTTAACCCCTTAGTGACCAAGCCTGTTTGCGCCTTAATGACCAGGCCAAATTTTGCAAATCTGACATGTGTCACTTTAACATGGAAAAACACCAGAAAGGTTTTGCATATCCAAGCGATTCTGACATTGTTTTTTCGCCACATGTTGTACTTCATTTAGGCGGAAAAAATAGACCGATAGAAATTGTGTTTATTTATTAAAAGCGCCAAAATTGGGAAAATTTTGAAAAAATCGTCATTTTTTCACATTTCCAACTGCAATATCTTAAATATGTGCAAACATAATATAGAAATTTTTGCTAAGATTTATATTTCCACCCGTTTACTTTATTTTGGGCGCACATTGGAAAAACTTTCGGTTTTTTTTAACTATTTAGGAGACGTACAAATTTAACATTACTTTTTAGCATTTTGAGGAACACTTTGTTTTCCTATACCAAGCCGAGATTGGAAAGGCTCATGAGTGTCAGAATAATAGATACCCCCCCAAATGACCTCATTTTAAAAACTACACCCCTTAATGTATTCACTGAGGGGTGTCATGAGTATTTTGACCCCACAGTTTTTTTTCAGGAATTAATTAAATTTAGAGGAGAAAAAGTAAAATTTCATATTTTTGCAAATCTGTCATTTTAAAGACATATTTTTTTCCTATAGTTTACATGAAAATCAGGATTTACACCCCAAAATGGATACCCCTATTTCTCCCGTGTTCAGAAATATACCCATTGTGGCCCTATTGTTATATCTGAGTCCACAACGGGGCCCAAAATGAAAGGAGTAGTCAGTGTCTTTCAAAACAGAAATTTTGCTTGAAGTCCTTTTAGGCCCCATAGCACACATGTAGAGTTCTTGAGCGCCCAAAACCATAGAAAACCCCCACAAATGACCCCATTTTGAAAACTAGACCCCTTAAGGAATTTATCTAGGGGTGTACTGCATATTTTGACCCCACAGTTTTTGAATGAATTCAAACCAAGCAAAAGGAAAAAATTGTGATTTTCGTTTTTTCGGCAATTCTGTCATTTTAAAAACAGCTTTTTTTGTACAGCACACATATGAAGGAAGACTTGCACCCAAAAATGGATACCCCTGTTTGTCCCGTGTTCAGAGACATACCCATTGTGGCCCTAATCTTATGTCTGGATACACAACGGAGCCCAAAATGAAAGGAGCGACCGGTGGCTTTCGGAACACAAATTTTGCTTGAAGTCCTTTTAGGCCCCATTGCCCACTTGTAGAGTTCTTGAGCGCCCAAAACCATAGAGAACCCCCACAAATGACCCCATTTTGAAAACTAGACTCCTTAACGAATTTATCTAGGGGTGTACTGCGCATTTTGACCCCACAGTTTTTGAATAAATTCAAGCAAAGCAAAAGGAAAAAATTTGGATTTTTGTTTTTTTGGCAATTCTGTCATTTTAAAAACAGCTTTTTTTGTACAGCACACATATGAAGGAAGACTTACACCCCAAAATGGATACCCCTGTTTGTGCTGTTTTCAGAAATATACCCATTGTGGCCCTAATCTTATGTCCGCATGCACAACGGGGCCCAAAATAAAAGGAGTAATCGGTGGCTTTCAGAACATAGATTTTGCTTGAAGTCCTTTTAGGCCCCATTGCCCACTTGTAGAGTTCTTGAGCGCCCAAAACCATATAGAACCCCCACAAATGACCCCATTTTGAAAACTAGACCCCTTAACGAATTTATCTAGGGATGTACTGCATATTTTCACCCCACAGTTTTTGAATAAATTTAAGCAAAGCAAAAGGAAAAAAATAGGATTTTCATTTTTTGGGCTATTGTGTCAATTTAAAAACAGGTTTTTTTGTACAGCACACATATAAATGAAGGCTTTCACCCCAAAATGGATACTCCTGTTTGTCCTGTGTTCAGAAACATACCCATTGTGGCCCTAATAGACTTACAGGACCCATGGCTAGGCCTACAATGAAAGGAATACCCGTTGGATTTCAGGGTACCACTGAATAAATTTCAGGCCCCATTGCCCACTTATAGAGCCATTGAGCGGCCAAAACTATAAAGAACCCCCTCAAATGACCCCATTTTGAAAACTAGACCCCTTAACGAATTCATCTAGGGGTGTAATGCGTATTTTGACCCCACAGTATTTGAATGAATCTAAGCAAAGCAGAAGGAAAAAGTTACGATTTTCAATTTTTTTGGCAATTTTTTAAATTTAAAAACAGTTTTTTTGTACAGTGCACATAGGAATGAAGACGTTCACCCCAAAATGGATACCCCCGTTTGTCCCGAGTTCAGAAACATACCCATTGTGGCCCTAATCTACTTACAGGACGCATGGCAAGGCCTATAAAGGACGGAACACCTGTTGGATTTTAGGGCACAACTGAATAAATTCCAGGCCCCATTGCTTATTTGTACAGAATAAAGATTGACTCCCTAAAAATTCCCCCCCTCCCCCTCCGCGCCCTTTTTGGCGTTCGCAAATCTTAGATAAAAGTAAAAATGTGAACTGTGTAGTATTTCCGAAGACAGGGGTAATTACGGAGGCTGGTTGGAATGGGCCCATGGGGCAATAAAACCGGGTATTCCCCCCCCCTCCTCTCATGCTTTTTGGGGGTATTTCATGACCTCAGTGGCGGGTATGGGGTGTAAAAAGTGGCGTTCCGTGAGTCTCCGTAAGCTTGATGAGGTGCGGCGGTCTCACACAGAAGGCGCTCAACAAGGTGCTCCTGGAACTGCAGGAAAGCGAGCGTTCCCGGGGCTTCTTGTAAAATACGTATCACAGGTAGCGGTCTGAATAACGCCGGGCTCACGCGGGTGCAGGCGGAATCCGCTTGCGGAGGCCCACAGCGGATCCCATCTGTGAGCCCGGCTGTGACCCTGCGTACGGCTGCGTAATGTACTGCGCATAACTGCGTACTCACACAGGTGGTCATGCACAGTACACCTTTGTTTGTATTTCCCGCACCATTGCTTAGCGATGACGCGGGTACCCGCAGCCCGTATACAATGTAGTTGCGTATGGACTGCGGGTATATCCGCGACCATGGAGCACAATGGGCTCTATGTTGCCGATATCCGCAGTAAAATAGAACCTGCTGCGTTCTCTTTTCTGCGAGTGGATTACGCAATTCTGACCCGCTAATGTGAGCGGAATTGTGTAATCCAATGCGATTGATCTGCGTATTACCACGGATCAGACGCATGCGGAATCCGTAATACCTATCCGGTCATGTGAGACCGGCCTAAGGTAGATCGCTACCTTTTTATCACGTGACCGGGGACCGCTCAACGAGGCCACCCATCACTGCTCCAGGCTCTCGGCGACCGTTGGTCGCTGGGAGCAAGGAGATTTTAAATTTCCTGGGCTCCCTGACTTCTGCGCATGTGTCCGGCTTTTTGCCGGCAATCGCATGTGCAGAATCCTGGAAGGTCCACGGAGGAAGATCGCGTCGGGATTCAAATACGCAGGCCTCCGGTAAAAAGATTCATCTCCTCTCACCGATCGCATCAGTAAGGGGAGATGAAACTTCAAATTTTTTTTTTTACTTTTACGTGATCGCCATTATTGGATAATAGCGAACACGTGACCAGGAACCGCTCACCGCGGACCCCCATTAAATCTCCATGCTCTTGGCTACGTTTTGTAGCCAGGAGCAGGGAGAATTTAAATTATCCTGGCAATCCACAGCTTTTGCGCATGCGCCCGCCATTTTGGCGACGGGCGCGTGTGCAGAAGCTGTGGTAAGGTCCGCGGATAAATCTGGGGGCCTTAGGTACGTACTTTCATCCTCCCTCACGGATATGATCCATGAGGGGAGATGAAACGTACGCTTTTTAAACTTTTAAAAACTTTTTTTTACTTTTTTTTTTTAACTTTTTTACACTTTTTTCTCACTTTACATGATCACTGTCATCCATTGGGTGACAGTGATCATGTCCCCGGTATAATCTCTCTGCTCCTAGCTACACATGGCAGCCAGAAGCAGAGGGATTTTAAATTTCCCGGGGCTCGAGCCCGTCTGTTCACGCGCCCGATGTCAATCATCGGGCGCGCATGCGCAGACGGGGATTCGGGTCCCGGGACATCGGGACACCGCTGAGGACTGGGGGTGAGTATTTTCACCTCCCCTCATGGATCCGATCCATGAGGGGAGGTGAAACTGACTTTTTTAAAACTTTTTTTTAACTTTTTCGCGATCGCCGCTAACCATTGGATAACGGCGATCGCGGTACCGGGGACCGCTCACCGCAGTCCCCGCTGACATCTCCTGCCTCCCGGCTACCTACAGGAGCCGGGAGCCAGGAGATTTTAAATCTCCCGCGCCGCCGGGCCTTCTGCGCATGCGGCTGACGTAATGCCGCCTGGCGCGCATGCGCAGAAGACCGGCTTCGGGCCCCGGAGCGGCAGGAGAGCGGGGAACAGCGTGCCAGACCTCGGTGAGTAATTTCAGCTGCTCCGATGGATCCGATCCATCAGAGCAGCTGAATCTTTAACTTTTATGTACTTTTATTTACTTTTTTTGCGATCGGCGCTATCCATTGCATAGCGCCGATCGCAATGCCGGGGGGGGGCTCCGAACAGCCCGGGATGACAGCTCCATGCTGTCAGCTACCTGCGGACACCGACAGCATGGAGCTGTCACGTCCACAGCCCGAGGGGCACTATTCTCTGCAGGAAGCATGTTTTTACGTCCTCAGAGAATAGAGCCCACTTCGGGAGGACGTTAAAACACTATGGGCTGGTCGTTAAGGGGTTAATAATCTGGGACGGCTGTCAAGATGATCTTGTAAATTTCATCAAAGATCTAATGGTCAATGAGTACAATTTCGTGTTTACTCACAATATAGATAACACTCGCATAGTCTACTTGGATCTAGAATTGGAGGCAGACGGCAACTCGGTGGTTACACGCACCCATTTCAAAAAAGTCGATACCAACAGTTATTTGAACTTCAACAGTTGCCATCTCAAAAAATGGAAAGTGAATATACCCTATGGCCAGTTCTCACGCATTCGTAGAAATTGCACGAGAGATATTGATTTTGTAAAACAAGCCAAGGTTTTGAAGAGTAGATTCATCTCCAAAGGATACCCTAAGAACATTCTTGACGCTGCATATGAGAAGACGATACATGGCAAAGTTACTATGGGACACCCCACACAAAAACCTGATGATCCCAAGCTTAAATCATCCTTCATCACGAAATATAGTACTCAGCACTCCACCGTGGACACCATACTCAGAAAGCACTGGGATATCCTCAAAGAAGATCCTTTTTTATCCAAACTTATACCACCCAAACCACGATGCATCTTCAGAAGAAACAAAACGCTAAAAAACTTGCTGGCTCCATCCTGCCCGAAAAAAGAGAAAAATGACATTCGATCGAAACAACAACAACAAAGAAAGAAAAGTAAAGATGGGGAGATAGGAGTCCACAAATGTGAAAAAAGCAAATGCAAGTGCTGTTTAAATATCTCAAAAGGGAGAAAAGAGATTACATTATATAATGGAGAAATCTTGAACATCAAGCAATACTTATCATGCGAGACCAAATGTGTTATATACATGTTGGAGTGCACATGCGGTCTGAGATATGTGGGGAGAACCATCAATCCCCTTAGGGAACGTATCAACAATCATAGAAGTAACATCAAAAAAGGCTACGGGAAACATAGCGTATCTAGACATTTTTCTACGCATCATAATAAAAATATGGAGGACCTTACAGTCACACCACTGGAGTACATCTATTCCAATTCAATTGACCATCTGAGAGAGAAAGAGATGTATTACATTTTCAGAATAAACACTCTAGTACCCCATGGCCTTAATGAAGTACTGGAAAAGTTATAATCTATAAGAACTAGAGATGAGCGAACGTACTCGGATAGGCACTACTCGTCCGAGTAATGTGCCTTATCCGAGTACCTCCCCGCTCGTGCTGAAAGGTTCGGGTGCCGGCACGGAGCGGGGAGCTGCAGGGGAGAGCGGGGAGGAACGGAGGGGAGATCTTTCTCTCCTTCTCTCCCGCCCGCTCTGCCCCGCTCCCCGCTGCGACTCACCTGTCAGCAGCGGCAGCTCCCGAACCTTGCTGCACGAGCGGGGAGGTACTCGGATAAGGCACATTACTCGGACGAGTAGTGCCTATCCGAGTACGTTCGCTCATCTCTAATAAGAACCTCCCGCCAGTCCTCAAATTTAAAAAAAAATTTTTTTTTGTTATCCTTCATCTAGATATCGTTGTGCCTATCACATCCTTTACTCACGTTGGCCCTTGGTCCAATCCTTGCACGTAAGTTGGGACTACGTGATCAGCCTCTTATTAGAAAGACCAGTAGCAGTTTCTTCCTTAGTCAACCCTGTGGTTTATTTATTTAATTATATGTTTACTTTTTATTTTTTATTCTTTATATACATGTCCACATCCAGCCTATATCTATTGCTATTTATTTATGTATTTTAGGTTTTATTTATTTTTATGCATTATTAATTTTTATGCATTATGTTTATATAAAAATATCAGTTCTTTGATGAAATCACGTATATATATATATATATATATATATATATATATATATATATATATATATATACCTTTTACGGTATTTTAGTACATTATTTTATGCATAGGTAGGTTCCATATATTTACTCTAATCATCTTTATTCTCATTAAGATGATTGTAGGTATTATCCTTCTATGTTTAATCACATACGGGGGCTTGTATACATGAATTATGCACCCATCATGTACCATTTTAGCACATGTGACACCCATATATGTGTAACTGAGCTTTTTGGGCCTTAGCTCGGTTGCCATATATGTATTTACATGAGATCGCATACATTTTTCCTCCTCGATATGTAATACACACATGACAGTACATCACCATGTTTTATTATTGTATAATTTTTATTACTGTATAATTCCATTTGTCTATTCACATACAAAATTAACTTATAAGTGTCTTAAGTTCGGTCTTATATCGCTGATTTGATAGCAGCATTTAATTGTCTATAAGCCCTGTTTATAAATATATTGATGTGATTATATCTAACTCCCCCATCCATACAGTTATACATCACAATATGCCTTCCTAAATGGGTAAAGCACCGTTACATACATCTAAAGAACGGGGTACCACCCCTTTTACTGAGGTTTTATTACCTCTAGTTTTTACATATTATGGGCAAACAATATATTGTTTTTACACCGCGCTATAATCCATGTAGCCCGTTGTATTGTCCCCATCGGTTCAGCCACTACAGCGTAGATCCCGGTATGCCGGCGTTTTTAAGCCCCACCCCCATCCAAAACATGTGACCATATCGTCACTCATCTCCATCACGGGGCGCTGCGTTCCAATAGTCACGCCCCAGTCCCACACGTGTGACCATCACGTCACCCGGCTCCTTAGCCGCGCCTCCGTTTATAACATGTGACCCCTACGTCAGTCCCATTCCAGTCAGCGGGGTACCGCCATCACGCACGGGCTTATTACAACCATAGGGCTCACCCAACCGATCCATACCAGTGATATATTCATTTTGAACATCTGAAAGACATGTTTTGGCTTACAATAAGCAGCGTAATACTACAACCCCGCCCCCTCCCCGATGACGCCTCATGTCGTCATCACGTTGCTATCACGTGACTCATCACGCTGTCAGGTGACCCGCAATGCCCACCCCCATCATGGCCGCCGCCACGTAGCAACATAGGCAGGTACTTTCATTTTCATTTTCCATTCCTCTTCATAGACACATATATATATAAGGTGATGTCTCTGTGTACATTTTATACTATGTTTTTTGTGTGCTTGATAAAGTCTGTTTAGACGAAACGCGTTGCACTGAAGGACGTGTGCGTCCTAATAAAGAATCCTTTTTTGTTATTACTACTTGGTGGATTCTTTGTGCTATTACAGACCTCTGTAAGCAGCGCTGATGCACTTTTTTGCACTTACGTGCAACCTTTTTGGCTCATCCACAGTGGGTACTATTTGCCAATAGCACCCACCATCATCAGCAGCTCTCCGGACCTAGCCCCCCTGGATTGGCGCAACGAATCCCCACCACCCATTTATATATATACTGGAGTATATATAAATTACTACAGGCTCGCTTGGATTTGGAGGTGATAGTGAGGCTATTTCAGTCCTCACTTGTCACCGGGTAAGTCACATATATTTACCAGTTTACCCACCCTTATTTATTTATTGTGCATTGGTTTCCGGCTGGAGCGCCCTCCTGATCTTTATTTTCTTCGGGAAAGTGTTAAGAATAGAGATGAGCGAACGTACTCGGTAAGGCCGATTTCGCAATCGAGCACCGCGATTTTCGAGTACTTCACTACTCGGGTGAAAAGTACTCGGGGGCGCTGTCCGGCGGGGCGTGGCGTGGTGGAGCGGGGAGTAGCAGCGCGGAACAGGTGGGAGTTCTCTCTCTCCCTCTCCCCCCCACTCCCCTCTGCAACCCCCTGCTCACTCACAGCGCCCCCGAGTACTTTTCACCCGAGTAGTGAAGTACTCGAAAATCGCGGTACTCGATTGCGAAATCGGCCTTACCGAGTACATTCGCTCATCTCTAGTTAAGAATGCATTTTGCCGGGGCTGAAATCCATCATAAAAAGAAAAGTGCACGGATTAAAGGGAACCTGTCACCTTTCAACGACACCATAACTAAGTTATCTTTCCGTTTGAGGAGGTGACGAGGAGCCGGATGATGTTTCTATTATACTATATGGGAGAGCGCACTCAGGGCAGTCTGAAGAGTCAGATTTTCGTGCAGCGCACAGACTCCACCAGGGGACACCAAGAGAATGGGAAGGTTGGTGAATATAAAAATGCATCGCCCGGCTCCCCGTCACCTCCCCAAACAGTAGCATGATTTAGTTTATGATACTATTAGAAACGTCACAGGTTCCCTTTCAAGTAATGCCATAGAGAGTATAGGATAAATGCCACAGAATTGATTAGTTGAGATGTAGCTGGAGAGGGAACAATAATGTAAGGGTGTATTGTGCAACTAATAGTTACAATATGACTCATTGTTTTTGCCTAACAGTGTAATTGGGTTTTGTAACAGTCTGCTATGGCCCGTTTAATTCACTGAAAAGGACCCACTAGAAAATCTAATTTTTATTATTAAAAAATAACTTTTATTTATCCTATTAAAAATTGACAAACATATATGACAACAAAAATTTTTAAAAAAAATAATGCCTCCGTTATCAATGCTGTGTTAGCAAAGAATAACAGTAATTTTGATATTTGTTATTTCTTTTGTGGAGGTATAAAAGTGTAATAGGGAACACCCTGAAATTGGTCTGTTACCCAGAGATACAAGGGTCACAGAGTAACCAGTTGGCCCAGATTCGGCCTTGACTGTATTAAGGAATAAACCGAAGGTCTCGTATAATTATTCCACTACTTTGGTGCAGTTTATTATAATTTGTTGAAACTGGTACACACGTAGTTATTCTCAAAAAAACTTGGATATTTAGGAAGATATTGCACTCCTAAGGCGCAATGATTGATATTTTTTTGCAATCGATGCGCCTTCTTTTGTTAAAACGATCGACGCGTTTCCTCGGCTCCTAATTATTTAGCCGATTCATCAGGATCAGAGTATCATGTTGTATTATTGTCCACTCAGGGATATATAACTGGGTGTTTACAAGATCGCACGAGGGGCGTGATGCTCAAATTACGATAAAGAGCAGTTAATTTTCCTAGCAATAATAGCCCACTTTGGTTACCAAGTTAGAGGCTACTTTACTGGAAAAAGAGATATTTGCTCAGATACAGATATGCGATTGAGTCTATGATGACGTCTGATGAGTTTAGGGCGCAATCATAGAAACATGTAATGCACTGCGGTGCTGTCATGCGTGTTATGTTTGCCGTTAAAGAGGCAATTATAGATGAGTGTATATGTTTCCACCATATAGTGCTGTAAGGTTATTCAAACGCCGAGAATGAGCTGAGGTAGCTGAATGAGCTAGATAACATTGCTCATTGAAAAGTCAGCTAACCACTGTATAGCTCAAATGAAATAATTGAGGCGCTATGAATCAGCTAAGGTAGCTGAATGAGCTAGATACTATTGCTCATTAAAGGTCAGCAAACCACTATGTAGCTCATTGCAATTGTTCAAGTGTTATGCATCAGCTGAGGTAGCTGCATGAGCTAGGTGATATTGCTCATTGGGGGTCAGCTCACCACTATATAGCCCATTGAAATTATTCAAGTGCTATGAAACAGCTGAGGTAGCTGACTGAGCTAGATAACATTGCTCATTGGAAATCAGCTAACCTAAGTTGATTCATGCCTATGCAAACGTTTGGAGTGTTTAGCTTGATGTTGCCCACTCCAAATGTACACACATACACACACACACAATCGCAGAGCAACCGCTGAGATCTGTGTCTCATGATATTCTGGCAGACCTGGTACGAGCCTGGCTGCCAGAGTTTAAATACAATTGGCACCGCCTCTGCTGGGGGCTCGTGCTGTCCTCCACCAATAGTTGCCAAGCGAGTCATCAAGGGGCGTTTCTAAGGACTCCGGTCATGTGACCTGTTGAAAATAGATGTAACTAATGCAAGATTCCGGTACGTGCCGCCGAGTCCGCGCACACGTACATCGTGCAGGAGCGCGGCGCTTGTAAGAGGACAAAGTGTCGTCCAACTATGCTCTGCGCCTGCGCTTGATATACTGGAGCGCTCCGCATCTGAACAGGGGAGATGGTGTCTCTCTGTGTGATAACCTGTTCCATAATCACTTGGCATCAATCTCAAATCTAAATCAAGAGATCCCCATAGATGACAAGTGTGTTTAAATTGTCCCTTGATGTTTTTCATGATATTTAGCACTTTGCATTATTTGGTTAGTGCATAATAAAAAAAAGGATAAATATGAGGATGTCATGATGACTGATGATGCAGGTAAGTATCCTAGTATCTCGTTGGTACCGATATAATGGTTCTGTTCTGTTATTTAATTCATTTTAACACTTACTGAGGACTCAACAGGTGATTGCAAAAAAATATCAATCATTGCGCCTTAGGAGTGCAATATCTTCCTAAATATCCACGTTTTTTTGAGAATAACTACGTGTGTACCAGTTTCAACAAATTATAATAAACTGCACCAAAGTAGTGGAATAATTATACGAGACCTTCGGTTTATTCCTTAATACAGTCAAGGCCGAATCTGGGCCAACTGGTTACTCTGTGACCCTTGTATCTCTGGGTAACAGACCAATTTCAGGGTGTTCCCTATTACACTTTTATACCTCCACAAAAGAAATAACAAATATCAAAATTACTGTTATTCTTTGCTAACACAGCATTGATAACGGAGGCATTATTTTTAAAAAAAAATTTTGTTGTCATATATGTTTGTCAATTTTTAATAGGATAAATAAAAGTTATTTTTTAATAATAAAAACTAGATTTTCTAGTGGGTCCTTTTCAGTGAATTAATCTATACAATACTAGAACCCTACTGTCTCAGTGAATAGCTATGGCCCGTTTAGATGCATGTTTGCGTGTTCTTAAAACCAGACTTGGTGACAAGTAGAGAATGCTCTGTACCCAGTCACTGTGCTTGGCACAACTTGTGCATGTGTGAGAGAATGCCCACGTTGTGCCCATAAGATGTTGTCAAGTGAGGTGTAACAGGCAGGGTATGACACACAAGTTGTTGTTATGTTGCCACAGTGGTCTTTTGCTAAAGACTTGAATTGGGAGGGGTAACATCACTCCTCGGGAGAGCACCAAGAAGGTGAGTGAGGAGGCTTATAAGGCCATTCATGCTCCTCTGGGAAATTATGCAAATAAGGAAGATAGAACAATACCTATATGTGGCACTGTAGAGGTATTGTTCTATCGTTTATTTGCTAAAGACTGTATCTTGTTCCTGCAATGGCCAGCGAGCTGTAACAGTTTTGTTAGAGGGTCCTGAAGTTGTATGTCGCATTCAAGTGAATGCCCCACTGATTCCTGATAAGTGAATGTATCACTGATTCAGCCACTAAGTCAAGCTTGTTCGTGTTTATAAATTCCATGCTCTGTCTCTTAGACCACCTTCACATACCGCCCCCCCCCCGCATATTTTGCAAAGATTTTAGCTTTAGATATTATTCATAATTTAGCACTTTTAGTACGTTATCTTTTTTGTCTACCTAAAAGTGTAATTTCATTTGAACAGAGGTTCTCTGAACGTTTTTACCCCTTGATGACGCAACCTTTTTTTTTCATTTTTGCTTTTTCCTTCTTAGTTTAAAAAAATCATAACTTTTTTATTTTTCCATTTATATATCTACATGAGGTTTTTTTTTGCAGAACGAGTTGTATTTTTCAATGGTACCATTTAAAGTGCCACATAATTTGCTAGAAATCTAAAAACTTTTTAAGTGGAGAGAAATGGAAAAAAACGCACTTCTGTCATCCTTGTGAGGGTCTTGTTTCTATGGCGTACACATTGTGACAAAAATGACATGATAAGCTTATTCTGTGGAACAGTATGTTGATTACAAATTTATAAACTATTACTAGGCTGTACTACTTTAAAAAAATAAAGTATCCTTTGAAAAAAATAAAATTATTTTCTGACACCATCTTTAGCCATAACTTTTTAATATTTCTGTCGATTTAGTTGTGTGAGGGCTCATTTTTTGAGAGATGACCTGTAATTTAATCCTGGTACCATTTTAAGGTCCAGATTACTTTTTAAATTACTTTTTCTTAAACTTTTTCCTTGAAGACGGCATGATCAAAAATGCACAATTTAGAGTGTTATTTATATTTTCTCTGATGACATTCACAGTTGCGGGATGAATAATGTGTTACTTTGATAGATCAGACTGCCATGTACGTGCCAATATTAAATATGTTTGTGTTTTATAATAATTTTTGAAATATTAATATGGGAAGCTTTTGATTAACTGAACTTTTTTTTTACATGTATTAGAAAAACTGTTTTTTAACTTATTTTTACATATTTTTTTTCAGTCCCCATAGGGGACTTGAATTTGCAATTATTTGATAGCTCATACACTATAATGTAATACCATAATATTACATTGTACCGCATTTTGACAGGCAGTCTATGAAAAAAAGCCACAAGCATGCCTTCATAGGCATTTAGTTATGGCAGCCCTGGGGACCAAATGGCACCTTGCAATCATATGGCGGGGGTGAGTCGGCACAACTGAACAATGATCGGGACATTTAAATGAATTGACATCTGATTTAGAGGGTTAACAGCCATGATTAGCATTAATGCTGATCGCCACTGTTGCAGGTGGGTGTCTGCTATCACAGACAGACAGCAGCTGCCTTGTATGGAGCGAGACTGGCTTGCGATCCCACTCCATATAAGCCCTGCACACCCAGGATGTTGAGAGGTGAAATAAAATTGAGTGCAAATCTTCATCAGAGGTTTTATTTAGAATAGAGTAAGCATTAAAAATTGTTATTCCCAGGGGAATCCATCAAGAAATTCTTTACACATAAGAGTAGCAAATTATAGATTGGAAAGCAAAGCATTCCCACAAAATCCTAAGAAGAAGTATACACACTCATTTGCACATATACGTCTGGACCCTCTTTTCTGACTTTTTAATCACAGATCATTCCCTGAAAATCCCTACCCCGATTCATACTGGCCATGGGACATTTCTTGCTGTTGCTCTCGTCCAGGGAAGCCATTACTGGATTTTACAAAACCCTGGTTTGGAAACTATGAAGTAGTTAGAAAATTCTCTTTGTAGATGGACACATTTTGTAAATTAGTAAAATAAAATTGGGATTATCTTGCATTAGAAACAATACATAAGAATGTACTTTACATTTTGTACAATAATGAATAGTTTAAGATGTCAGCTATAAAAGAGTTATACTTGTAGAGATCCCTGAATTATTTGCTATCTGTTGAGGATCAGACTTATTTGCATGTGTAAAGGACTAAAAGTGCACTTTTGATTGGCTGGAATATGCAGCATTAATTAAATGAATTTCATTTGTTTCGACAGAACAAATGTGTGGAACTTTGAATACATATTAAAACAGCTGCCATTTGAAATTCTATTGAAATCTGTGTCATTCCAAGATATGGAGATTGTCTAAATATGACAGATTTTTAATTATAATGTGTATTCTAACACCGCAAAGTACCATTATAAGTCTTCAATGCACCATGCACTTGTATAGACAGTGTGTAAAATAATATGACAATATGGAAAGGCTACAGTTGTTTATACTTGACCTTCAATCTGATCAAAAAGCAAGGTAGTAACTCTTCTGAAATAACCTTATTTTCACAAGTAGCACAGTTCACAAAAGAGGAAAAGAAAAACATATTAACCCCTTGCCAACGCCATACAATGGCTTGGAAGGTACAGAAGATGTTTAGAAACAGTGCTGTTGGGTTTGTAGTTGCAGAAATATCTATCTCATATCTATGTATCTATCTATGTATCTATCTATCTCATATCTATCTATCTATCTATCTATCTATCTATCTATCTATCTATCTATCTATCCATCCATCCATCTATCTATCTCATAGCTCTCATATCTATCTATCTATCTATCTATCTCATATCTCTCTCATATCTATCTATCTATCTATCTATCTATCTATCTATCTATCTATCTATCTATCTATCTATCCATCCATCCATCTATCTATCTCATATCTCTCTCATATCTATCTATCTATCTATCTATCTATCTATCTATCTATCTATCTATCCATCCATCCATCCATCCATCTCATATCTATCTATCTATCTATCTATCTATCTATCTATCTATCTATCTATCTATCTATCTATCTCATATCTCTCTCATATCTATATATCTCATATCTCTCTCATATCTATCTATCTCTCTAATATCTATCGATCTATCTATCTATCTATCTATCTATCTATCTATCTATCTATCTCCTATCTATCTCATATCTATCTCATATTTATCTATCTCATATCTATCTATCTATCTATCCTATCTATCTCATATCTATCTATGATTTATGACAAAGTACACAATACTTACAAAATATTGCATGCTGTCTGTTTCTGCTTTATCAATAAAGCGTCAGTGGATGTAAAACAGCCGCTGCATGCATGATTCCTCCTCCCCCTGTGTAATATTACATTAAACATGAAATAAAAAAGTTTTGC
This sequence comes from Eleutherodactylus coqui, assembly GCF_035609145.1. NCBI lineage: Eukaryota > Metazoa > Chordata > Amphibia > Anura > Eleutherodactylidae > Eleutherodactylus > Eleutherodactylus coqui. The sequence continues at coordinate 184,385,397 of NC_089837.1, read as the reverse complement.
CTTTTAGAAAAGAATCCATTGTGGTGACTGACACAGTTTAATTTCTTTGATTGGTATTTGTTGTCTAATTATGATAGCTCATCAAATGTAGATCGGCAGGGCTCCATTGCTTGGAATTCCTGCTGACTGGCTGTTCATCAGGCTGGTTGACTCTTGCACGGTGATGATGTCTGCAGGAGACAGACAGCTCAATTCCGAATGCAGTGGCCAAGCTTTGTATTGCATGCTAAGTTGCCATTCAATTCAATGGGAAAATAAAGATCCTTACACACATTAGAATTTATTCATTCGAACCTGCCAATAACCAGCGGAACTGGACAAAGCTCTCATGTATATGGGGATGGCTCAAAAAGGATAATATATGATGAATGTGAACACCCAGTCCTTTCGTTCTCCAAGAAATAAGCCGATGTCAGAGCTTTCTGGCTACAGCTTATCTCCCTATACACATGAACGTTTGGCAGTCGGAAGAATGATGGTTCGTCCTACAATTGTTGAAGGCATATAGGTAGAGATGAGCGAGCACCCAAATGCTCGGGTCCGCGTTATTCGAGTCAAGCCTTTCGTAAAATTCCAGAGCTCTACTCGAATAACGAACCCTATTGACTATAATGGGAGACTCGAGCATTTTAGTATGTGGGACGCCGGGTGCGAGCTTTTTTTCTTTTTTCCTAGGTTCGTCTCTCTCTCTCTCTCTCTCTCTCTCTCTTTCCCCTGCCTGCCACACAAAAAATTTGCCATTGACGCGTGCTGCGTCACGGAGAGGAGGGGCCAAAACAGGCACGTCACAGCAGTGAGGAGCCAAAAACTGATGCAGGGTCGAACACGGCTTGATGCTCATTCGAGTAATGAGCACCATCAAGTACGCTAATCCACGAATGAGCATCAAGCACGGCAGAGTACGTTCGCTCAACTCTACATATAGGCAATTTATCATTTGTGTTCTCTACAATACAATTTGTTTTACAACCTTACAAAATATCTTGCAGCCTGACAAACACAACGGGTAGGTTTATCTCCTACTTACTGCTTTCATTTAGTTCTAGGCTTTGTGTTCCTTTCAGTTGGTTTGAATTGAGATGAGGTTTCCTTAACCATCATTGGTTTCACATTGTCCTCTTGAGAGTGATAGACATGTTAAATATTTGGGATGTTCTCTAAACCATGAAACATTTCCCTAAAACATGTTTGATTGAAATTGTTAGCACATTCCCATCTCATTAATTTGTTATTGGCGCTTGGTGTGGTGCCACATTAAGTTGTGCCACTGGTGTTTCTCTCCAATAACTCCTGTGCCTAATGATTTCTGAAACAATTAGCATGTGGGAGTTTTTTATGCTATCTAACAATAGAATTTGTTTGAATTTTGTTAAACTTCATTTTATCCCTAAGCAGTAATCAAAATGTAATTTTTGGTAACAAGCACTCATACACACTTAATACGGTATGTGCATAAAAATGCATAACTGTTGTTAACACTAACTGCATAAAAATGCAAGCTTCCTAGTGCACAAGGGGATCAAATTTGCGTAAGCCCAACTGTAACATCAAGGTGTGACCTTAAAAAGGTTTTGCTGCTACCTAAAATTACTTTAGAGCCACTTTGTACTTTTTGGTTGCTGCTGGCCAAAAGGTGTGACTGCTGCAGCCAATCACTGACTATCACTGTCACTGATGTGGCCAGTGATTGGCTGCAGCAGTGTCACAAGTCCTGGTCAGCAGCAACCAGGAATTACCCCTTTAATGAATGGGTACCAAACACCTCTCTTTGGGCTTAAAAGCTTCCACATGAGAATTGTTGTATAATGCTATGACCAAGTGTCCATAACAGCTGAGATGGCCATTCTCCTAATGCTGCCAGGGTCCATTGCCAAAATTAAGGCAGATTTATTGTGCTTGGTTAAATTGGCGGTAGAGATGTCTGTTCCTGGTTTGTGGCGTTCTATCTCCCCTCCATCAAGGATTATATGGACAGAGAAATTGGATATGCTCATGAGGTACGAAGAAGAAGAGGCTGGAGATGATCAGGAACGGATTGCCGCCTATGAGCTATGGAGTCCCTGGATAGCCATGGGAGCCTCGGATCCCTTCAAATCGTGGCTTGAATCTGGTAGACTAGAGCCTTAACGAATTGAGTGTGACATGTGAGCAAGGTCGTATTTCCCATTTCCTTTCCCCTCCAATCTCCCCTCCCCCTTCTTTCTCTTGTCTCCCCCCCAACCCCTTCCCCTTAGTTTTGTTTCTTGTCTTGTTTTGTCATGTTTTGTTTTTTGCATTTAGTTGTGTTTAGATGTTGGATAATCTGAGCGGGAAATATGAGTAAAGCCAGTTATAAGACTGAATGCCAGCAATGGGTTTTACTTAAGCCTTAAATGTAAATTTTCCCCAGACTGATTTATTCAATGTTACGCTGTTGTTCAATATTCAAAAATGTTAATAAAATTATTGAACATAAAAGCTTCCACATGAATGAGAAAGCCGGGTACTTAGCTACATACTATCACTAAACCACCTGGAACAAATAGGAAAATGGAGTGCATGATAAAAGTGCAGGCCGACACTCCTATACAGTTTGTTGGATGTGCACACTTTAGTTTTTTTTATATGCAATCCAGTTTTTAGTATAACTTTGAGAAAAAAAGTGAACAGTAAAGAGAACATAACAAAAACCGGTAAGGCTTAAATGTACTGTGTCATTGAAGACATTTCACGTATTCTGGCAAGAATAGTACTGAACAGTGCAGATCCAGAACAACTGAACCTGATTACATAACAAAGGCTGCAAATTAATTAAAAGTGTTAAGAGTATTCAGCTAATTACCTTTGCTTCACAGCTGGGTGAATAGCAATTATGGTCAGTGTTTACATGTCTAGATCAAATATCTCATGTTATAAATTTTAGGAAGAAAATACCTGAAATGATTTTGATAACAAGAATAGGAAAAAGTGGGAAAAAGTGATGGAGCTCAACTGCAATACCAAACACAGCCCATGGACAGGCGTTGCACTGTTTCTAGAAAAATTGAAGACTCTTTTTTTCTAGTCCTGGACAAACCCCTTTAACCCCTTAATGACATGGCCTATTTTGAGCTTAAGGACGCAACGAATTTTGGCGGATTTGCTTCTCCAGTTATCAAAAGTCAAAACTTTTTTTATTTTTCCGTCGACACGGCCGTGTAAGGGCTTGTTTCTTGCTTGGCGAACTGTAGTCTATACCGGCATCATGTTTGGGTACATTGACTATATTGTAAAACTTTTTTTTATGATAGCAGGGAGAGAAAACGCATCAATTCTGCCACAGATTTTTTTTTTTACAGCGTTAATGATGCAGCATAAATAAAACATTTCATTTTTTCTGCCGGTCGGTACGGTTACAACGATATTTAGTTTGATGGATCTGGTGTGCTAATATTTTGTTCTTTTTGTCTGCTCCATGACAGAACAGAAAAAAATGGAAATATTAAACGGAAATCTGAACAGAGTTGAATTTCTCCATATGGCACCATATTCCACTAAGCTATTACTTAACAACTATGGTTTTCTATAGAACCTACTAAGTGAGTTAGCACACTGTACAAAAGAAACATTTGCAAAAATAAATTCAGCACTGCTGTATAAGTATATCAGTACAGAGTTGATGATTTGGGTAGAAATGGTCATTCATAATATTTTATGGTTACAACAACCCATCAAGACAGATATTTACAACTAGAGTTTCATCTATACAACAGGGATATTCGGAAAAAGTTTGTTATTTCCTATGAACAGGATAGGGGATATCTAGCTGATTGGTGTGAGTTCAAGCACTGGAGCCCCAATGATTGTCAGAACGGGGCCCCATATTTCCCAAGAGACTGATAAAATGAATGAAGCAGGAGAACACATGCTCAGCCAACGATCCATTCATTTCAATGACAGCGCCAAAAATTGTGGAGCTCAAGTGCTTAATAATCTCCAGTGCTCTCATTGAAATGAATGGAAAAGTGGCAGAGCATATGCACTGTCACTCCATTCATTTTGCCAGTCTCTCATGGAACACGAGAAACCCCAGTGGTCGGACCCCCATGATCAGCTAGTTATCCTCTATCCTGCAGATATGGGATAACGATGGAATACCACTTTTTTGATTTTAATTAAACATTTGTTTATCTTTCCATATAGCACCAGATATATTATATGAAGGGTAATGCCATATACCCTTCTTCAGAGAAATTAGAACCTAAGGAGGTCTTTCATCACTGCACAACAACAATAAGATATGTACTTTTCCACTCGGTATACCACAATTTTCTTACTAGGTTACCTGAAGCCTGAGCTATTATTAATAAATCTTTCAATGTGAAAGTGTCTGTAAATCCAAGTCTTAAGTTTGGACATTCTGTAATTCAAGGTAAGGTCAAGGTCTAAAGAATACTTGCAGTCAACAATATTACAAACTTGTGTGGAGCCCATCTTATAAATGATTAATTTGTGTTTTTCTCAGGAGTATTCACATTCTGAAGAGTCAAACATTTATTTCCTTAGTATATAGGTCTGTTACTTAGTGATATACTGTGCACAGGTTGGGAATTGGTATGTTCTAGTTTTTCTTGATGTGACCCCATTCATAAAGTATGATGCTTACCAACAGAAAAAGTGGTTGTGTACTGAGAAAGTGAAAGGAAGGACAAACATGCAAGGTGAAGTCTTCTGTACATTCCTACGACCATCAAAACATGCCTACCAATATATTTTGCAAGAGAAGCACGTCACTTAAAACAATTATGGGACAGGAGAAGTTTCAGTTCAATGTCTACATGATTGGGATTGTACAAGCTAACAAATTCAGTAAAAATGGTTTGTTACAGAAAAAGTGCGACCAAGACCAGATTTTCCATTAAGTACAAAAGATACGTATCTAGGGACGGGCCAGTCGAAAGAGTAGAATTACTGTATATGGTATCTCCTGCAGTGAAAACTGGTGCAGTATTAGGGCGGACACCCACTGGCGTTTTTTTCTCCACTGCGCTGCGAGAGCAAGTGAAAAATCTTGTGTCGCAGTGTGAGAAAAAAGAAACGGGATCACGCCAGGATATCGCCAGTCTTTTCAATGGGGCCAGCGGCAGCAGTGCTAGCCCTATTGAAAACATATGGAGAATACCGCAGACTTCTGCCACAGCTGTGACAGCTGTGACAGGAGTTTCCTTCATCCCCTTGGGGACCGCAGGGATGAAGGAATGCAGCATGCTATCCCATTGCTTTCAATGGGATCAGTGCTGCTGCCGGTCCCATTGAAAGCAGTGATTTGTGGCAAACCCTGGAGTATGATTTTCGGGGAAGGGCTTGAAATATAAGCCCTTCCCTGAAAAGCATCAATAAGTGGTAAAAAAAAGTTTTAAAAAATTGCTCACCTCTCTGCCGCTCACACGTGTCCTAATAGCTAAGATAGTGCTATTTATGAATGAATAGCTAAGTACTATCTGTAATTGGCTGAGTGCTCAGCCAATAGCTAAGCCCTAGCTGCTATTGGCTGAGCGCTCAGCCAATCAGCACAGCCCTTTCAGGAGGCGGGGATTTTTAAATCCCCGCCTGCTGAAAGTGCTGGACAGCAGTGTCGGGGAGCCAGCCGGAGGACTCGTGTGAGCAGCGGAGAGGTGAGTATTTTTTTACTTTTTTTTACCACTTATTGATGCTTTTCAGGAAAGGGCTTATATTTCAAGCCCTTCCACAAAAATCATACTGCAGGGTTTGCCACAAACCACTGCTTTCAATGGTATCAGCAGTAGCGCCGATCCCATTGGAAGCAATGGGATAGCATGCTGCAATTCTGCCACAGCTGTGGAAGAAGTCTGTGGTATTCTCCATATCTTTTCAATGGGGCTAGCGCTGCTGCCGCTGGCCCCATTGAAAAGACTGGCGATATCCCGGTCTTATTCTGGCATCTTTCTTGGGCTGCGAGGCGAGTGTTTTCACATGCTCTCGCAGGGCTAGAAAGAAAATATCGCCAGTGGGTATCAGCCCTTATGCATATAATACCTAGATGCATGTAATATAGCTTTTCTAGAGGCAAAAGCTTTTCTCTGTTGAATCCAAAACAAGGCAGCAACTGTGTGAATCCACTATTCCAATTTTAGAACAATGATATACAAGGTTAAGGTACTACGGTATTTTGTGATTAAAGGTGACAAAGAAAAAATAATCTTGTACTAGGTGCTGCACGTAGGACTAACCAGCTGTAAAGGGTATTGTAGATATACTGTGGAAGTTTAACAACTGCTATTGCTTTCTGTTATCAGCCAGAAAGCTGAAGTATATTATAGACTTTTCTTTTATTTCTAAATGTTTCTATGCACATGGTTACTGTATTCTGGCTTTTACCTTATTAACTTCTCTTTCTTTTATGTAAAATATACCTAACTAAAATGTTTTCTTCTAAAAATACTATATACTAACGTTAGACTGTATCTGAAGGCCCATTGACATGCAACGATTATCACTCAAAATTCAATGTCTTTTGAGCAACAATTATTACATGTAAATGCTACCATTGTTTACTTTTCGGGCAAACGATGATTTTTAGGTGAACATAAAATCCATTGTTCGGACAGAGAGCTGATAGCAGGGACTGCACACTGTGTTCTCCACGGGAGCACTAATTACATTGTATTCTGCTTGCAGCCCTGTGACAGAACAAAGGAGCTGTATGCAGAAAACAGATCACCTGCTTTTCTCTGCATACAGCTCCCAGAGGCTCATTTACATGCAAATGAAGGTAATAAGCTGCTAATGGGTATTAGTGCCAATTAGCAGCTTATGCAAAACAATTGCTAACACTTTCATTCTTCCTATCTTTTAAACAAATTTTGAGCAATCATCTTTGCGTGTAAATGGCGTTTAACTCACACTATTGTAATTTGGTGCCAGGAAGCCCCTACGTTACTCACCCTCACCCCTCTCCTTGTCTTTCTGTTTAAAGAGAAAATAGATTTTCTCTACCAGGTCTTTGTTTATTGTGTTAATCAGTAGTTAAGAAGCTGTGAATTAGCCAGCCTACTTGGTATAAAGCTGTGGGAACTTCTTTGTCTACTGTCTTTGGACTCAATTCCCCTTAGGTCTGTGCACACAAATAAACATACACACTTCCTGAGATCCTGAAGTGTCCTGTCTAATCTCATACTACAACACTACAAATCACCATTAGCCAATGCTAGAGGTGTCTGGCAGAGGCATCTTCTCCTCTTCCCATTGAAATAAGCATGCATACTGGGACAACCTGGGGGTGCATACTTATGTATGAGTTAATGTGTGCTTATTTAGTTGACTGCTATCTCACTGTGTATGTATTGACTGTAACCATCAACACACAGAGGTCTACAGAGGAGCTGTGGACACAAAATGGTAGGATATTTATGTTTAATCAAAAAATTGCTTCTTTCTTATTGTAAGTGCACTGGGTGTAAGGCTAAGGAGGCATAATTTGCTTATATAGCAAGGCTAACTAAATGGCTAAAAAATAAACTGTTGAATAGGCATAGTGAAAACACTGAGTTGAATTTAATAGGGATGCTATGGCAGAGCCTGAATGAGTAGTTCAGGCAAAGAAAACCTTTTAGTATGTCTGATTTCAAGTACTTCTACAAAAAAGATTGAGTTAAATGTCTGACATTGATGTGAAAGACTGAGAGTAAATTATAGGAGGATTTTGGTTGCAATGACTTCTAGTAAAGTTTTTCTACACTCATCCATATTACAAACGCACAAATGCGGTCGTAATGGCCTAACAGAGAATAACCTGCAAAGAATTTGTACATTCAAGTAATTCCCATACAGTTTTTTCAGCATATTTTGTAATTCATTTGTGTGGTAAAAATAGATTGATACAATTTGTGTATATTCATTGAAAATGCCAAAATTGTCACATATTTTTTCCCTATTTTTGACCTCAGTATGTTACAAATGTATGTGTGTGTGTATGTATGTATATATATATATATATATATATCAAATTTCCATCTGCTTACTTTATTTTGGAAGCACATTAAACTTTTTTTTTTAAATTTTTCAGCTATTTAGGAGACTTGCAAATTTAGCATTAATTATTAAAATGTTTACGTGCATTTGTTTTTCAGAAACCGAGCAAAGTTTGCAGAAGCTCGTAGGTGGCGAGCTGTGGTGCCAAAAGCAGATGAATATAACTCTCTTTTATTATCCTCAGTGCTACCAATCACCCAGAATCCATTTTTCCAAGCTTTCTGCGTGTTATGTAAATGACCACTGGACCGTTTGATGGCAGTTCCACTGCCCAACTCATCAAGCAACTCTCCACATTCTCTCACACACGCTCTCAAAGTTGCTGACTGAGGTCTATAGCTTAAGTAAGGAGTGCATCGCCCCCGCACTTTCGGTTTTTGTGCATGCACACTAACGTTCTTTTGTCTCCCAAAATACTTACAGTAAATGGGGAGACAAACGAATGTCATGCGCCGAGGTATGTGTAATGACGTCTGTTGGTCTCCTTGTACAAGTGTATGGGGAGACAAATGGACATCAGGGCTCAGTCACATGGGCGCAACGGCACCCGTACACCGGCGCCGATGCGCCCGTGTGACTTAGCCATTACTACAGAAAGAAGACGGCCGTACCTGAAGACGGACGTCTCTCTGCAGGGCTGATGAAAGAACACATGACCAGCAATGAAGCCGGTCATGTGTTCTTTCCTCCGGCGCTGCAGAGAGACGTCCGTCTTCAGGTACGGCCATCTGCTACATGCAGTAACACGGGCGCCGATGTGCCCGTGTGACTGAGCCCTAAGTGTGGGTTCACTGAAGTTGGAAGTGCAGTATCGGCACTGGAAGCACTGATAGGATGTAGTGATGAACCGGATACGCTAAATGTTGCTAATGAATTCTTCATGTAGACCTGTATTAAAAGCTCTACTGAAATCCAGCTTCATCTAAATGACTAAAAAAAGATAAATATTTTAAAGGACTTCTCATACATGACGGAATTGTCCGCAAGACTTAGTACAGATGCAAATTTTATCAATTAATGTGGATATTGTTACGTTTTTATCCATGGAATGCATCACACTGAACGTCTTGTGGAATTTCTTGCAGTATTTTTACACATATTTTAATTGCGGAATTACATCCCCTGTATAATACTAATCCGCCACAAGAATTCGGCAAAACATCCTGAATTCGTCAGTGGAAAGCTTTTTGCTACAGAATTTAATCTTGCAGTTTTGAAGTAAAGACCCCATAGGAATAACATCGTGACACAGAAATGTCCGCTTGGACTAATTCTATCCTGTGTGAAAGGTCCCTAAGCAAAACTCTCACTAGCTTCATGCGGCCCAAACCATGGGAAGAGTGAAGTTTGGAGGGTGTCGAAATTAGAATCAGGTATGTCTTATTCTGAAATGCTGCAGTATTTCAGAAAACCATACTTTACCCACTTTAGGACTCCCCATAGACTATAAACGTCAAGGCATTCCTCTTCTATCTCTACAACAACATCTTAAAACATCCCTGCAGAGAATCTCCTTAGAGTCCCCCACTGTGCAGGAGCTCTGTTATCTTAGTGTCTGATTTATTAACTATTTTGTGTGGTATCTGTATTACCAGCAGAAATTGTCAAATTTAGAAAAATGCTACTTTTTCAAAATTTGCTCTAGATTTTGGATTCTTTTTCTAAATAAATTCAAAACATACCAATTAAATAGTCATCCCAGTGATATTTTTTCCTCTGCTTTTACATAAGAATGAGTATCGCTAGTGAATGAAGACAAAGTGGGGCCAGGGATCGTTCCGGACCGCCCAGCCTGCATGCACAGTAACCAGGCAGCCGTTCATAAGTGGAAGACTACCTGTTTTCACTGGACGATCCATTATTGGCTGATACTACCTTCAGCCAATGTGTTTATGTTTAATGTTTTACGTGTGTTCATCCAGAGTATATCGATTACACTGTGCAACAAATTTTTTTTTAAATTCTCATAACAGAAAGTAATTGATGTTTCCGTAAAATTAAACCTGCTGCTTACACTGGTAACATTGAATACTAGCAGGATGTCTCACTTACAAGTTACGAACCATTTCCTTTATTTTAGATGATAACAGTTTGGATGTGGCATAATATTACTATTTGACTGTTTTTAGTGGAAAATGATGCTTGGATCTTGATTTCCTCCTGTAAGAAACATAACTTTTCCTCTGTAAGAACCAGCAAGAGTCGCCCATCATATTTGGATTGTACTACCCTTTGTAATGGTCTTCAAGTACTAAAATATCTTGTGTGCGCAATACACAGTGAAACAAACCCTTTATTTTCAATGAATTCGTTCACATGAGCATATTTTGTCACATGATGTACAATCGCATAAAAAAATATGCAGCATGACCTTATTGGGGCGTATTGCACACTGCAATAAGCGATTGAAGCGAATGGACGGGCACATATACGCAGTGAGTACGCAGGAAACCTGCTTATTTCAATGAGCCTGTCTGTGTTCTTTTTTGCATGCACAAATATGTAGTGCACTCAAAAACATGCCAGAGCAGGCGGAAAATGTGTGCGTAAGCGATTTTTGGTCGTGCAAATGCAATATTAAATGCGCTTATGTCTAAAGGAATGAATCCCAATAATGACCTCTATAGTAGCCCAGTAGTAATAGTGACCCCATAGTGGCCACAGTAGTAAGTGAGCCCAGTAGTAACAGTGTCCCTTTTAGGGTTCACAGTAGTAATAGTGACCACCATAGTAGTCTCAGACATGCTGCCCGGGCAGAGGCCAATAGCAACCCTCCCATCGGATCAAGAATAGGTGATCTGGTGTCATGAGGCACAGGGTTTATTGCATAAGGTATATCTGGATACAAAATGTTATCTTTCTGTTTGCTAGAGAAACCTTTCGTATTTGTCATGCAGAAATAGCGGTCAGTATGGTGGTCTCTTTGTTCTCACCATACCATTGGAATGGCAAACAGCATTCTACTCTTCCCTTTCAGCCTCTGTGTGAGATGAGTGTTGCATGACACACGGATGATGTGCGGCACCACTTTTCTATCTTGGTCGCCAATAGAGATGAGCGAGCATACTCGCTAAGGGCAATTACTCGAGCGAGTATTGTCCTTAGCGAGTACCTGCCCGCTCGGAAGAAAAGATTTGGGTGCCGGCGCTGGTGAGCGGTGAGTTGCGGGAGTGAGCAGGGGGGAGCGGGGGAGGGGGGAGAGAGGGAGAGAGAGATCTCCCCTCCATACCCCCCCCCCCACTCTCCCCCGCCGCTCCCCGCCCCCCGCCGGCACCTGAATCTTTTCTTCCGAGCGGGTAGGTACTCACTAAGGACAATGCTCGCTGGAGTAATTGCCCTTATTGAGTATGCTCGCTCATCTCTAGTCGCCAAGCTTTATTCTGAAATACTTGTGATAGGCCCACTTTACCAAGGATGTTTTTTTCTTCTGCTGTATGTTTATTGTTTACTGTCCGCAGACATATTAGAAATTGTCTGGGTTGGGTTGTTCAGACATCCGTGCCACTCAGCCATATTGTTGTTACATTTTTGAAAATAGTCCTAGTCTAACCAATGACCTGTAAAAACACAGTTCATTAATTACAAGTTCCTGATGGATGATCAGCAGTGTTTCCAACATGTGGAAACATACCCTACATGTTACATAGACCTACCCTTATAGTGTTCAGTCAGCACGCAGTGTGTAACAGCAATTGTGAAAAAGTTGCACAATTACTTTTGTTATTCTTTTTATTAAGCAAGGTTAATGGCGAGCCGACTGGATTAATTGTATAGGCTTATTTCCCAAAAATAAAGTACAGCGGCAATTGGATTACATTATTCCCCATAACCAGAAAACCTTACGTGGCAGAAAAAAAACCATATCATATTTGAATTCAGCGCACTAAAGTTACTATGAGCCGTCCATGTGTTGGACAGTGTAATTGGAGTACACTTTCTGCTTTAAATTTTGCCTCAGATAAAATGGCAAGCGGACAAGTCCAGGGAACAGGGTAACTGTAACCTCTTGCTCACAGTTCACTCTTCCATAAACAGTTCATGAACCTGTGCCAGTGGTGTGCAGTATTTACAGTACCTTTTCATGATGTTATGGGATATACTTTCAAATCGAGCTATACCTATATGAATCTAGTTGTTGGGAAGAGGGAGGGGTGATAAACTTCTATAATGCAAGGGAACCATGACATATTGAGGAGTTCCCTCAAACAAAACACATTGCTTAGGATGATAATTCCACTGATGCAAACATTTCAGCTTTCGGTATAGTTGGTGGGCGATATAATTGTGTTGCTAACTCGTGTATAGTAACTTAAGCAAAATAAGAATTATTGCAGTATATTTCTTTTGTCACAATTGTGTAGTTTTAATTGTGGATTCAGAATGCTGCCTTGTAAATTAATTACAATGTTGCATGAATGAGCAGCAAGTGTGATGCGTGTGCATAAGTTGTTGAAGGAATGTTTCTACAATTCATATGTATGGGGGAATCACAAGACTCCTAGAACAGATTAGAAAGCACAGTACAATGTAGGCTTAGTTGAATCTAAATTAACTACCATGGGATTGAGAAGGTAAGCATCTTGGATTTTTTCACTCTGAATTGGATGAATATAAAAACTATTAAACCTTGCATTGTACTAGAATTTAGAAGCAACAAAAGGAGCAGGGTAAAGTGAATTAGACAATGGGGTATTTAAAGGTCTAAGCCATTCATTCTATACATATGACCTGCCAAAATACAAAGGGGGAGACTTATCAATACTGTGCCCATCCTATCCAATAAGATTCTAGCTCTTATTTTGCCATTTTCCTAGCCAGTGTCCTGATTGGCTCATATCAGCAACTCCTCTTTTTCTTTGCACTTTAATAAGTTTCCCCAATGTTCAGTGTTATTTAAGTGCACGGCACTCATAACATATATATACGAGGGGCTGCTGTTAAGTCTTTGGATTTGTGTTCTTTTTTTGTTTCTATGGTAACAAATGTTACATCACATAAAAGCCTTATGTGTCTAATATATGTTTTCAAAATTTAGTGTTTGTAGCTTATGGCAACAGTGATCTAGGCACGCGGGAAAACAAAATGGTGGAGTCTAAGGCAATATTGACAGCAAATGAGAGCAGAGGAGTAATAAAATTCTTGTTTCTGCAAGGAAAGTCCATAAAAGGATATTCATGGTGATATGTCGCAGACATTGGGGGATCAATGCCCTTCATATTCTAGGGTTAGGTACTGGTTTGCCAAATTTTAAATGGGCCACTTCAGCACCAATGATGAGGAATGTCCTGGACGACTGAGAGAGGTTGTTGTTTCGGAGATCGTCGATGCTGTGCACAACCTCATACTGGAGAATCCGCGCATTCCAGCTAAAGAAATAGCAGACATCATGGGGATTTCTCGTGAACATGTTTGTGTCATTATCCATGAACATTTGAACATCAAGAAGCCATCTGCAAATGTTCGACAACAGATCAGAAAAGCATGCGAGTGAAAACCTCTCGGTCCAATAGTCAGTGTTTCCGGACTGATAAGAACTTCCTGGATCGACTTGTCACTATGGAGGAGACCTGGATTTATTTGTATGACCCTGAAACCAAGGAGCAGTCAAAAGAGTGGAGGAATAGTGGTTCTCCTCGTCCAAAGAAGTTCAGGGTGCAAAAATCAGCCACTAAGGTGATGGCGTCTGTGTTCTGGTATACGGAGGGCATGCTGCTAGTGGACTACCTTCAAAATGATTCCACCATCAATGCAAGGTATTACATTGAACTTTTGGACCAATTGAAGGCGGCTCTGAAGGCCAAAGGAATCTTGTTCCTGCAAGACAGCGCCTCCGCTCACACTGCACAAACAACCACGGCAAAACTGGAGGAGCTAGGCTTCCAGCTGGTTGACTACCCACCTTATTCACCAGATCTAGCTCTCTCCGACTATTATCTGTTTCCAAACCTGCAGAAAAACCTCAAGGGTACCAAATTTCACACTATTTCTGATGGCATGGCTACTACGGATGACTGGTTTGAGGTGCAACCGAAATCTTTCTTTTTGCAAGGCTTACAGAACTTGGAATACCGATGTGAGAAGTGTGTTGACATCAGTGGAGAGTACGTGGAATAAATGTGAAGTTTCATCCTCCTATCTCGATTCTTTCTGGGTAAAGCCAAAGACTTATCAGAAGCCCCTCGTAGCCATGCATCATAAAACAAGTTTTATTGTTTGAAGCACTAAGGCCACCATTTATTCTTCAATGTATATAGGGTGGCTGCACACTGTAATTGCCCTCCGAGGCAAGAACTTTGGTAGGTGGTACAGTATGTTGGAAATTATCTGCCTGCTTTTAATGACTCAATGCAGCCAAAAGGTTCTAACAAGAATGTTGAGTGGCTAGTTGTCTTATTGTTAGAAGACGTCTCCAACTTAGTGGGTTGTTTAGTGGGCACATTTATTTGCTACCATTTTAACGCTTTAATCTCATCTTTCAGTCAATAAACTTACTACTGATATATTAAATACAGGGCCTAATTTGAAATCCATATGATTTAGTAATGCAGTTCTGATACCATCTGTCATAAATCTTGCTGTCTGTTTATTCTAATACAATCGATCATTGAAGCAGGGGCATTCAAACTAACCTTGCATGACCCAGCATCTTTTTATCTAATGCACTGAGATACATTTTCCAGGTACATCAGCTACTTAGAGCAAGGAATGGTTTTAAGGCACATCAATGTCACATTTCTAACTCACTTCCAACCACTTGCAGATTCCAGTCTCCTACACCGGCTGCAGGGCAAGATATGCTAGCAACACAGTAATGGCTGATCTATTCATCCACCAAAGTTCAAAAGAAAGCTAAAATTAGAAGCCTTTCATCCCTTGTTTTTCACATTACAAAGTAACAGTTAAGTGCAAAATCTGTTCAGGCAACACATTTGAAATATGTTTAGAACAACAGACCAAGCGTGCCTAAGGATAAACAATTCTTTGGTTTATGAAAAACTCCAAATATCTAATCTTGAAAAGGTTATTAGAAGCACCAAATATTATACAGATAACCTCAAGGGTTTCTGTAATTGTCAAAGCCTAGTAAAAATGTTAACTTGTAATCAGCATTTATTAAGAATGGATCAAGGTCTATGTAGGCCTCTAGGCAAAACTAGGGTTTTGGGGGCCCTCCTTACTAATGATGAGCGATTAGTGGAATAAGTCAATATCGGTCTGTTTTCATGAAAATCATCATGAATCTGGATGATCTGATTCCGTTAATGGATGTAAAAATTGGGTTCACTGATTTGCCTTCCAGATGGTCCCCAATGCAGCCAAAGCCCGCCAAACTGCATGGGAATAAAGCTACACATGGAATACAGTAATACAATTGTAAATTTAATATACTATTCATGATAGATTGTAATGAGCGATTAGTGGATTAATTGGTTCCTGTCAGTATTGGGACAATTTCAGAAAGATCGCTGTGAATGGGGACGGGCAATTCCAACTCCCATTAAAGTCAATGGGATTAAAATTGGGCTCAATAATTTTCCCACCAGAAGGTCCCCAATGCAGCGAGAGCCCCCACAAATTGCATTGGAATACAGCCGCACATCTGGGGAATACTGTGTTCCTCCCACAAATTGGTTAAAATAGAGCAGAGTGGTGTATGGGGCCAATCGTAGCACAGGGGTGTCGATGAAAACAAAAGAAAACCCAAATAGGGTCTCCTAAATTTCCAAGGTAGACAGCAGGTCTGCTGCTTGTTTTAAAAGCAATATCATACATTTTAATTCTGAGAGGTGAAGACAACACTCAAGTACGGGTCAGCTCTAAAGAACAGCTGTAGAGCTACCAAAAATGTTGCTACACAAGACACCAGGAGTGCTGCTTGTTTTAAAAGCAATGTCATAAAGTTTGCAAAGGACAAACTCTACCAGGTTAACAGAACAGCCAAGCAAGGGCCTTCTCCAAGAAAAAGCTGAAGAGCTACAACTGTTTCTTGTGATTTAGAACATTTTAATTTTGGGAAAAGGAGCAGGAAAAGGAGAGCAGCAGCAGTTCCATCACCACCAGCAACAACAGCACATTGAGGATAGAGTGTTCTTGTGGAAATATGAGAGCTGTAGCTCCATATTTCCATACTGATATATTTTTCATTTGGGTGGAAGCAGAAGAAGGCGGAAACATGGCAGAAGCAGATAAAGAGCAGCAGCAGCACCACCATCACTACCACCATTTTGAGGGCAGTGTGGTCTTTAATATAAATCTATGCTAAGTCATATGTGAGTTAAAATTGCCTGCGTGCTAACTAATAACTGAAATCTGCAATATGGATGCAGAAGTCAGGTCAAATCCATGCCTGGTTCATAAAAAGTTAGGCGATGCACATTGTCTGAGGACAGGCGGATGTGTCTGCCAGTTATCACATCCCCAGCTGTGCTGAACACCCTTTCTGTTAGCATACTGACAGTGGGGCAAGCAAGCACCTCTAAAGCATGTTGTGCAAGCTCTGGTCACTCTACCAGCTTAGACACGCAGAAGTCAAAGGAGCCATAAGTAACATATATAAAATGTGCCAAAGCAGTTGTGCTCCCAAGAACATAGACATAAAATGACCTAAATACAAATGGATTGGGTCCCCAGCTTGTTCCTATTTATAACCATAACATAGGTAGGTAGAAAGGTTTATCCTTCTGCTTCCTGCTTCAGCCTTGTTTGAGTCAGCCAATTAGCCTATCTAAGAGCTTCTTACCTCTTTCCAACAGCAGCTATGAAATATTACATTGTATCACACCACCCCAATCCAGAACAAGCTACTAGAACAGTCATACATTTACAGACCACCTCTGGATGACAGATACTAAACATGACTCATTCATGTGCGGAGTCCAAGGAGTGGGGCCCCAGTCTAGGAACAGCGGGGTAGAGTTTGGACCTTGTCATGAGGCTCAACCATCTCCGACCCCAAGAGTAGCCCAGGACCCGTCCAAGTAACCGAGGGCGGGCCTTTCAAAGGGTAACCCAACCTGTGGTTTACCTTAAGTCTTTGTCACGTGTGACGCCACTGTTCTGTCCTCTGCAGTGAATCCAGAAGATGTCAATAAAGAGTCCACCCACACAGAGTTAATGTTTCAGACCTAGATCGGGAACAGTTGCTAGAGCTCGTTTATTTGAAAGTTCAGGTTCAGTTCGGTACAGAGTACATCCACCATCAGGGCCCTGGTGCAGACAAATTAGTGGTGTGACAGGGAGGTTCTTATGCGTTGCTCCAGATGATCCGCAGTTGAGTTACCTGCTTGACCCAGTCCCTGGCAAATTCCTTCTCTTTTTTTTCTCTCTCTTTGTACCAGTACACACTCACATTTAGGAAAGGGCACTCAGTGCTGCATGATGGGTTCTTGCACACTTGCAGACCTTCAAGTCATTAACACACACAGGGCTATCGCTCAGCCTCTTCCATCTTCTCCACATCCAGACTGATGGTGTCTGTGTGCAGACAGACTCTCCTCTTGCAACTCTCACCTTCTCACCAACTCAACTAACTTTCTATTCCCTCTTAGGCACCTAGCAAACATATATATCAAACATGGTCACATGACACACAACAAGATACATTTTCCAGCCATAGCCCAGAGAGTAACCTATTCCGTGCTGCAGAGGTGCAATACACATCAAATTCACTCACATAGGAGACAGTAACAATACATAGGCACAGGACAAATGCATTCATACTTATGGAGGGGCCCTGTTACTCTGGGCCACTACAATAGAAAAATCAACATTAATTTGTACAAAAAGGTCTAGTATTTGCATAAAGATACATCCTGAGAGGGATCTTACTGGTTAATACATTTTCACTTCTCTCTCTTGTTATTATGGTAGAAATGAGGACCTGTTAAAGAAAATGCAAATTTTTTCAACTCCTCCTACAAATAATAGGTAAACAGT
The DNA here is from genome assembly GCF_035609145.1 of Eleutherodactylus coqui. Taxonomy (NCBI): domain Eukaryota; kingdom Metazoa; phylum Chordata; class Amphibia; order Anura; family Eleutherodactylidae; genus Eleutherodactylus; species Eleutherodactylus coqui. Next base: position 184,367,451 of record NC_089837.1, on the reverse strand, counting down.
CTGGCTCCTTATATGTGATCTCTGATAGAAGTAATAGTGGTGAAGCTGATTTAAACATATAGTACTCTTAACTGGCAAATGGCGAAAATAGGCAAAGCAAACTGCTAACATACAGTAGCATCCTTCCTATGGACATGATCTGTAACAAGTGCATTCAGCGTCCCAGCGTGCTCAGGAATGCTAGGCATTTTGGGAAGGATTAGGGTATGGACACTAATGATAGCCCCTTCATGCTGATGCCAGCAAGACCTTAAAAAGAGCTTACAACAGGAAAACATGGCTTTTTTCAAATAACAATACAGAGGCATAGCATAGCTTGGAGCCCTTGAGCTCCAAATGAAAATCGGTAACAGAGCTCCACTACTAACCATTTGCCATTCATAAAACCAATGTCTTCTTATGTGGCAGAGTGGGAAAAATACTACCTGCTCACCCACTTTCGCTATGATTCACAGCCACCATCTTATCTCACCTCTCCCGCCACTGGTGGCCATGGCATGTGTTTGCTCCTTGTTTGCAGCAGGCATTTAACTTAATCTCCTGCCTGTCCCTCTCTGCCACCCAAAGGGCGTGTGTAGGTACATGCTCACAGTCTTAAAAGAACCAGCGAGCATTCTGCTATTCTGTCCCTTGCCAATAATTGAGCACCTCTAGTTCTATCAGGCACCTTCCCCCTAAGCTTTTGGTCTTCTTGGTCCAGCTGAAGGTGCTATTTGTTTGTGCTGACTTCCCAGTTTCTAACTCTGGTTATTTCTGACTTCTCAGGGAGCGACAAAAAAACTAAACTTAAGTAAAGCAAAATTTGATCAGCTTAGAGTTACTATTGGTAACATTAATTGGGACAATATCCTTAGAAATATCAGTACAGACAACAATGGGAGAAGTTTAAAAACATCCTAATTACCTCATGTGGGCACTTCAAACCCTTTAAAAATAAAAAACTACAAGTAGAAGCAAACCAATGTGGCTCGACAAGACTGTAAAAGGGACAATAAACGGAAAAAAAAAAAAGCGTTTAAACTATTAAAAAAAGAAGGCAGCGAAGAAGAGCAAAAATCATACAGGGAAAAAAAAACAAAATATGTAAAGAAAAGATCAAAATTGCTAAGGAGAAGGCAGAAAGATTGATTGCCAAAGAGAGCAAAAATAACCCTAAACTATTCTTCAATTATATAAACAGTAAAAGGATTTGCACTGAAAAAACTGGCCCTTTAACAAATATGAAGGAAAAACCATAGAAGATGATGGGGGAAGGCAAATCCATTAAATAGTTTCTTTTCAAGTGTATTCATGAATGAAAAAGAAATGGCACGCGAGATGCAGGGAAATAAAACAAACCCCCTGCTAAATATTACATGGCTAACACAGGAGAAAGTGCAAAACCGGTTAAAGAGGATTAAAATTGATTAATTGCCTGGCCTAGATGGAATACACCCAAGGATTCTAAAGGAACTAAGTGACATGATAGCTAGACCGCTATTTCTTATATTTATGGACACTATAGAGACTGGGGTTGTACCACTGGATTGGCGCATTGCCTGGTTACTACAGACTGGTAAGTCTTACTTCAATAATTGGAAAAATATTTTAGGGGTTTATGAGAATACCTCAAGGAGAACAACAGTATAACTCCTCATCAGCATGGGTTAATAAGGGGCTGATCATGTCAGACCAATCCGATCAACTTCTACGATGAAGTAAGTTCTAGGCTGGACCTGGGAGAGTCTATTGATCTTGTATATCTGGATTTCTCTAAAACATTTGACACCGTGCCGCATAATAGCTTGATATATAAAATGAGACAGGTCGGTCTAGGTGAAAACGTGTGTATCTGGGTAAAGAACTGGCTCAGAGATAGAAAGCAGAGCGTGGTAATAAATGGTTCGTACTCTGATTGGGCCACCGTCGCTAGCGGGGTGCCACAGGGTCCAGTATTAGGCCCCATTCTGTTTAATATATTTATCAATGACCTTGAAGTGGGACTGCACAGTAAAATATCAATATTTGCAGATGATACAAAATTATACAAGATAATTAATACAATGGAGGACAATGTGCGGCTACAGAAGGACCTAGATAAGCTGGGGGCTTGGGCAGAAAAATGGCAAAAAAGTTCAATATTGATAAATGTAAGGTTATGCACATGGGCAGGAGAAATGGATGTCATCAATATACACTAAATGGGGTACTGCTAGGGAAAAGTGAGATGGAAAAAGACCTGAGGATACTAGTGGACTGTAGATTTAACTGGAGCAATCAATGCCAGTCAGCTGCTGCTAAAGCAAATAAAGTCTTGGGGTGCATTTAAAGAGGCATAGGGGCGAGGGACGAGAACATTATTCTTCCACTATATAAGGCACTTGTCAGGCCTCACATGGAATACTGTGTACAGTTCTGGACACTGCTGCTCGGGAAGGAAGTTGCAGTGCTTAAGGGGGTTCAAAGAAGGGCGAGTAAGTTAATAAATGGAATGAAAAGTCTAGAATACGCAGAGAGGCTATGAAAGTTGGGATTATTTACCCTGGAAAAAAGACGGTTAAGGGGCGACCAAATAACTATGTATAAATACATGAGGGGATCTCTCCCATGATCTGTTTATACCCAGGACTGCAACCGTAACAAGAGGGCATCCTGTACATCTAGAAGAAAGCAGGTTTCATCACCAACACAGAAGGGGGTTCTTTACTGTTAGAGCAGCGAGACTGTGGAACTCTCTGTCTGAGGACGTGCTGATGGCAAAATCCATAGAGGAATTTAAGAGGGGACTAGATGTCTTTCTAGTGCGCTATGATATTACAGGATATAGACATTAAGTGACCAGCGGGGTTGTTGATCTCAAATGTTGATCCAGGGATTACTCTGGCTGCTATTATGGAGTCAGAAAGGAATTGCCTTCCCCTGGACCAACAAGGAAGGGGCTGAAACAGGCTGAAGTAGATAGAAATTGTCTTCATTCAGCCTAACATACTATGTTACTATGTATGTATGTTCTCTGTATTCTCTACTCCTGACCTCAGCTTGGTGTATTGACTATTCTCCTGTCTGCCCCAACTCCTGGCCTGTTTATACCATGCTGAACATACTCTGTCTGCTCTGATCTCTGGACTGACCCTCCTTTTGAAGTTAAGCTGCATGCTTTGAACTGGAACTCTCTGACTACTCCTTTGTTCACACACTCTGCTACCACGCCCCTCTCTATTGTAGAATCAACATTCTTATAATTGGGACCACTTCAGTATAACAATCTGGAGACAAAGCCCAGATTTCAACTGGTGGTGTGAAAGGTTGAAGACTGGGGTTCCTTAGGTCACCTTTAGATTAGGCCCAAAATAAAATCCTGCAGTGTCCTACACTGCTGCTCGGGCCTCTGCCCGGTGTTTGTGTGCACCCTGCAGTCCCATCCGCTTTACGAAACATCACAGCAGCTGCAGCTAATGACAGAGCTCAGCGCTCAATTGCTAAGTTCTGTTATTGGATCAAGCAGCTGTGACATCCCATAAACAGACTGGGGAAGCCTGTAAATGTGACATCAGAGGGGAAACCTGACGTGGTGGTGACAGGACGGAGACAGAGGCAGCAAACATTTTTTTGCAAAACAGAACTTTACTTAAAGAATGTGAAATTGAGTTTTTACTCCATTGAAGAGTATATAATACTTGAACATTGCTTAATAGAATGTTAAACGTTACATAGCAAGACCACAAATTACCAGGAGAACAAGTACCGTCTGTCGGCCGTTACTGATACTACTAACTTTTGTCTTTCTGCAGTGAAAAATTCCATGGCAAATTTTGCTGCATTTCCACATACAAAACAGAGGTAAAGTATACAGATTTTGGCTCAAAATCTGATGTGTATCCGCAGGTAATTTTAGCAGATTCAGTGCTCTCTTTACCTTCCAATTCTTCTAGTTATCAGTGCAGCCTTTCACCTGACACCCAGTGGTCTGTAGTGAGCGCAGCTCTGCTGGTCAGGTGATGCTATTGTCATGTCCGTGCAGAAGAAGAGCACCACGCTCAGCACAGGCGCCGGGTGACATTCACATTGAAGGCAAGTATCATACGCTATACAGTGCAGGACAGTGTGCACCCTTCCAGGAAGATGGAAAAAAACCTGTCCCTACCAAACAGGGAAGTAAGGAGCCCCTGCCTCCAAGCAGTTATTGTCTCGATAAGGACAGCCCTTTAAATCACTTTTATTGACCATCCGCGAGTATTTATCAACCCGTGGGTGGTCAATGTCTTCCTCTGGACACTGACTATCCCTATAGGAGCCCCTGGAGAGATGTACTGACACAGCAATGCAAACAATAAAGGTAACCAAAAACAGCAGAAAGGATACTGCAGAACGTATCTAAAATGGAAGCTATTTACCCAGGCTGGATGATCTCACCAACAGCAACCTCTCTTCTAAAGAACTGCTGATAGGAAGAGCAACCAGAGAACCACACCCCTACCCTCTCCCAGGGATGACTAATAGTCAGCATGAAACTATGCAGCAAACTGAGAGATAGCAACAAGCAATCTCTGCACAGCATGCACTAACCCTTGTCCTGCATAACAACAGGGCGACAGGTCTAATCCTGCGTCTTGGCCACCATGCCATAATGCTGTCTTGACTGATGAGCCACAACAGCTACATCACCTGACGAGCTGTGCGTCTATCACTAGATGCCACCAGATATCACGAGAAAGGCTGTGCTTATACCAAGAAGAATTGGGAGGTGTGCACTGTGGCTGCTGAAATCAGCTAATTTCTAGTCAAATGCCGCACCGATGGTGCAAATTTTGACTATGTTTTGGATGAGGAAATGTTATGGAATTTTCTGCTGTGGAAATTCCTCAGCATTTCCACCCCACGTCAACATACCCATAAGGAGTTATCCAGCTCTGTAAACTTATGTATGTATGTAAAACAGTAAAAAAGTACTAATCACCTGTTCTTTTCCAAATGTGATTCAACAGTGTCCCACTGTCCTCCCAGTCTTTAACTTCAGCCGTCACATGATAGCCATTTGTAAGCAATCAGTGACTGAAGCAGTCATATGCAGCACTCCTGACATCAGTACTCAGATGCTGCGAGCCATGATGCCAGGAGTAGGCACATGACCACTGCCGCCACTGATTGATTGCAGTGGTTACATGGTAGTCATTGGGAACCAAAGACTGTTGGAGCTGCAGAGCTGGACCACTATAGGAAAGAAATGTTTTACATTTGCAGACATTTAAAAAAAATTCAAGAGTTGAATAATCTCTTTAAATATTTAATGCCGCACTTCTGAGCATCGTTCCTAAAAATGGAGGTTTACTTTAAAAATAAAGCTGTAGTTTTGCTTTCGCACATTGTTAAATGAAGACATATGTTAGAAGTGTTTAATCGGTGCTCATTTATATATTCAGCAGACCCTTCTAATCACTGTTTTAGCAGAAGTTCTCTTAGAGAAAAATGTTCCATGGGAAAAAAAAAAACAATTTATGAGGTATATCGTTTCACATAACTGGCAGCTCATCTATTGCTCTCCTGGATGAGAACCACTGTTGTGTCACATTTAATATTTCAGATCACTTGATCTCCTGCTATAATTCACTTTGGTATAAGTCTACTGTAGTGAGAGGGGGATTTGCCTTATCCTTCTCAAATGTGAAATGTTCCATCAGCTAATCCCATAACCCCAAAGTCACATTTAGTTATATCAAAATCAGTGTACTGTGTGTGTAATGTGTTTTTTCACACATCTCAGGAAACAAACACCGCGCAGAACTAATAATAGATTGGAATTCTTACATGATTTCCCTCCTAGTTAAAAAAAGCATTAGTTACAGATTTGTATAAACCACTACCTTGCAACAGTAACAATCTCTTTCTAAAGTCATCAATGAGCAATCTCACAGAAACAAACCTTTGTCAGAAATATTTTGAAGCACTTCAAATCTGACAAGTAGAAAATTTATTTGCATGGCAGAAGCAAACCTACTTTTGTCAGCAGGGCATGCATGGTGCAGTTTCCGCATCTCTCAATGACAGCCATGCAGGTATAGAGGGTATATACATAGAGGGTGCAAAGATGATCGCTCAAAATTTGTTCAAAAGATAGAATCAATGACAGTTTGAGGGCGCCCACCCACTGGCGATTTTTTTCCCTGCGAAATTCGCAGCATTTTTTTCTCTGCAGGGGTCTATGGGACTTGTAATGTTAAAATCGCGATCGCGCAAAATCGCAATTTACCGCGAAATCGCGATTTTGCGCGATCGCGATTTTAACATTACAAGTCCCATAGACCCCTGCAGAGAAAAAAATGCTGCGAATTTCGCAGGGAAAAAAAATCGCCAGTGGGTGGGCGCCCTGAGCAATCATTTTGCATAAGCTGCTAATGGGCACTAATGCCTATTAGTAGCCTATTAGCTTAATATGCATTTAAATGAGCCTTCCTTTGCTGTATGCAGATAACAGCAGGTGGTCTGTTATCTGCATACAGCCCCTTAGTTCTGCTGTGGGACTGCAACTGAATACAATCTTATCAGCGCTCCCGTGGAGAATCACAGCGAGCGGTCCCTGCTATCAGCTGCCTGTCCAAATAATGGGTTTTAAACTCATCATAAAATCATCGTTCAGTCGAAAAGCAAATTATGGCAGCATTTACACACAAGGATTATCGCTCAAAAGCCGTAATTTGAGCGAATTTTGAGTGATAATCGTTCTGTGTAAATGGGGCTTTACTTTGCAATCTTATTAGTGCATTGCTCTTGATTTGTTCAGCGTTTTGCATAGACTCAGACCGAGAAATAGACAGACAGGACTTTCAGTGATTCTGCACTCGACTTACTGTATGTATGTTCTCTATGAAGAGATCTGTGACTCACACATGCAGGAATAGAGCAGATATCCCAAACAGCCCTTACTGAAAAATCACAATTATAGCTATATCTTTATTACACAAGAGGGAACAATTTCCCCATCCTAATGGCTCTTCGTAGTTACTTCTAAAATACGTGAATTGAAATAATACCAATAAATAAAGCAAACAAGCAAACCTTACTTGTACTTTCCCACACCCCAATCCCCTGGCATACAGTGAATGCAGAGAACACTGCAGTACTGATACATTTAGTCAACCAATGAATGGCTATTTTCATAATTGCATTTTCTAAGTAAATATGACCCCATCAATCAGCAGCACAGATGCAGATACAGTACCCGGTGGTCTACAGCAGGTTACTTCAATTAGGGTTATTTTTGGACTGCTATTACTAATAGTTTCCTCCCAAATCTATTTTAAGCACAATAGCATTAGTGTTCTCAGGCCAGACAGTCATTTTTATAGCAATTGGAAAAGCTGGAGGAATGCTGGCAGCGCAGCTCTGTGTTCATGCCATGATTCCACTGCAGAATAGTGACACTATCGCAGGATCTCATCATCATCATTCTAGAGACTGATGGAAGCTTTTTGATGCAGCACAAGAACAAGCTGACCAGTAACAATTTCAGCTTCCAACAATGACATCATGGGAAAGTCTGCCTATGTACAGAGTTTCAAAAGAATACCCTATGTACAAAGAAGATTAAACAGAATTCTTGAGGTGTCTGAGAAGACTGATCATTTCTATAGGTGTCAAAGGTGTAAAGTCAAAGGAATTTGGATTAAAAAAAAAGTTGTCTGTTTAAAGCGTTCCACCTAATGGTGACTACCCACTACAGTTCTTTTTCACTGCGAAATTTACAGCGTTTTTTTCCTTCAGGGGTCTATGGGACTTGTTAATGTTAAAATTGCATCGCGCAAAATCACGATTTCGCAATAAATTGCTATTTTGCCACGATGCGTTTTTAACATTAGAAAGCCCCATAGACACCTGGAAAAAAAACACAGCAAATTCGCAAACGCTAGTGGGTAGTCACCCTAAGGCCTTATTCACATGAGCGTTTTTACATGGCTATTTAGCCATGTTAATCCATCGGCTGAAAATGGCGACCATGTGAAACATTGGATTCCAATGCATTTATTCACATGAGTGATTTTCAGGATTAAAAAATCGCACCGGCACAACGTGAAATTTTCGGTCACCGATTTTTTTCACTGTGTGAAGATAGGTCTTGCCCTATATTTTGCCGAAAAACACTGGAAGCTCCCATAGACTCCTAAAGGAGGGAGTGGGAGGGAGTTTACCTGCAACCAACGCTTGGAAAAGAAGATAGATGCCTGCTATTTAACCCTTTTCAATCCAATTTGTATCCTGGTTTTCCTAGGGGGCTTACTCTTTTTCTGCCATTATACAACAGCGCTATATGCTGGCTAAAGCCAGTACTGCATGAGGTGACACATTGGATAGGCTCCGACAGCAGAGAGGCTGGCAATATACAGTAAGAGAACCCCAACGGATGTCTTCCAACATCGGAGCTGTACAGCCTTAAATCATAATGTCTTCAGAGGTCAGACAGTCGATTGCAAACGGTTAAGCTATTGAAGCTATTAGAAGGCTTTCCGAAAATTTCGGTTAACTGAAGAATTTCCGTGATGCTAATTAAGCTTGGGAAGGGATTGCAGCTATTTTTCATCAATCTGAATTTACACTGTGTGCGGGCAGCCGTAAAAACACATACGTCTGTGTGAATAAGGCCTAAAAGTGGTATATCCAGTGTTTCCTCTAAACCGGGCAATCTAGAAAGGAAAGAGCTAAAACATACATGAGATTAACAAGGCCAATTACAGAGAACCTTGAGTGCAGAGTGGGGTATTTTCCAACTCTACCATTTCCATAGTGCACTGCTTAGGGTAGGCTCACGCAAGCAATTTTGGACCATGCATGTCAGCGTATATCACCTATGACATAACTGTACTTCATAGGTTGCGTGGGGGAGTTGTGGGGTGGGGTGGGCTTAGGGGCCAAGCCTTCTTCATACCAGGTGTCTGTGAACTGTTTTATACATCTGACAGCTAGCCACATCAGCCGTGAACAAAGGTAGCTCCAATCGTGGCCAATTAACTGTGTAGATGCATGGGTCAATGCTGATCACAGTGTCATGAGTGGGCTGGAGGGGGCCCTCTGGAACCCCAACGCCCGCCTGCCACATGGCCTCAGGATGCTGATAGGTTGCAATGGCAGCCTGGGGCCTAGTGCCCAGGGATTAATAGGCCACCAATAAAAGTACAATATACTGCAATAAATAAATATTGCAGTATATTATACAAAAAATCAGACTATCAGTTCAAGTTCTCTAGGGGGGGCAGAAAAAGAATTAAATTAAGTTTAATAACATTATTAAAACATATGCAAAATAAATAATATTAAAAGTTAAAAATAGAAAAACATTTTCAGATAAAAAAAGAAAAGAAAGAAAAAAACCATAGTTGGTATCGCCACACCCATAAAAGCCCAAAGCACTAGGGACCTTTCACACGTGGTGGAATAGAAAGCACAACTCACCACAAGCCGCTGTAAATTCTACACCAAAGGATACCAGTAGATTTTAGGGCTTATTCACATGAGGACATTTGTGCAGCTAACTTATATTCGCAAAACAAATGTGACTATTAGAACCAATGCTTTCCTATGGAAACATTCAGATGAAGGAATCGCACCTAAAAAAATAGGACATCAGCAACTGAAATTCTCTGCTGCGCGAAAATATAGGTCCACCTGACCTATCTTTTGGTGCGCAAAGCACAGAAGCCTCAATAGACTCTTGTGGGAGACTATGCGAGCCAGCTGGGATTCTAGGGGAATCCCTTCTCTCCTGCAGGGGAAACCCTGAGATGCAGGGAGTCCCTGGCGATGAAGGGAAGTCCCGGGGGAACCCCTTCATCTCCCCGAAGGTTCCCTTTATTGCTGAGATAAGATGAACCCAGCTGTAACCCTGTGCACTGCGCATGACCACGTACTCATGCAGGCAGCCATGCGCAGTACACCTGTTTTTTTTGCTTATACTTCCTGTGCCATCGCTTAGCGATGATGCGTATACCTGCAGCCCGTACGCAATGTAATTGCGTATGAGCTGCGCGTATATACATGACAATAGAGAACAATGTGCTCATGCTGTGTTCAGTCTTAAGCTTGTGAATTACGCAATGCCGACACACTAATTTGAGTGGAACTGGGTAAGTCAATGTAATAAATTACTTCTGAGATAGAACATATCACATGTGCTTACAGAGCCCGCCTAATACGCAATTCCAATATGGTCGTGTGAGCCTGGCCTTACACAGTTATCTGCAATTGTTTTTCATCTAAGAGAATCCCTTTAATTCTAAAGAAAATGTGTCTGCATAAAACCAGCAATCATGAGACAGAAAATATATTATATTATAATGGTGAATATAAAACTTTAATTTTCTTTTGCTTCACATTTTTCTCAAATTTGAAGTTCTTGTGTATTTCTGCTTACAGAGACCTTTAATCAGGACTCTGCATATTATCAAATGAACCAGTAAGCAATCAACATACATAATCAAATACCACATTAGACATTAGAGCCTGTGCTCTTCCATTATAACAATGGCAAACTCTATACCCACACTTTTATTACACTCATGGAGTTGCCACTTTTCCAGTCGAAGACCTTGTGGACATCTGCCATCAATAATTCGATATTGAGATAGTATAAAGATGCAATAGTGTCCTACCTACCTCTGCCCACTATGCCTACATCACTCCCACAGATCTCACCATTACCATTGTTCTCATGCCCACATACAACATTGTCCTAAAATCCCCTATGTCTACAGGACATGTGCCTTACACAGCATCCTTTCTGCAAGTCTTTGACCACCATGCTAAGGCTTATTCTTCCTAATGACCTCAATGTGCATTATCTACTTCCCATACACTAATTCGAAATGATCTGATCATGAACTGTTGCAATTATTTAATTCTTTTGCTATAGCTTTTCTTAGTGTTTTCAGATTATGATGGATTATAGCAATCCTCTCAATGCAAAACATTTTCTCATTTCACCCACAAAAAGAAAACATTACAGTAATGCTTCACCAATATGATTTCATGACAGTGTGCACAAATCAATATAGTGAAGATAAAACTAATCTCCATACCAAACATCAATATGGAAAATGAAAGATGAGAAGTCATTGGTTTAAATAATAGGGCAAGATTAAAATTATAACTAATGGATATAATGCTAATTTAATCTACAGAGACCTTGGGAAAAGGTATAATATACTTATGCGGAAAGCTCTCGCTGCTTTATTTGGAAGGATATGTTTGCAAAATAGCACTCCTCTAGAAGTACAAAAACAAACTGCTTCTGTTGTGCGGCCTATAAGGGCTGCTTTATATGGGCGTGCAATATGCAGAGAATAGAACCCATTGATTTTAATAGGTTCATTCATACACATTTAATTATTTGGCATGCACAAAAACATGGCCAGAGGGTAGATATTGTGCTCTATTTTGTGTGCATCTGCACACCAAAGGACCCCATAGAAGTCTATGTGGGGTGTGCAAACATGCAGGCAATACACAAGGGGACGTGCAAAATACAGCGCAAACCTGCGAGGAAAAGAACACATCTGGACCTCATTAGGTTAAATAGCCTTCTAAATCTGGGCATAGCTGTGTTGCGCGTGCATAAGAACAGGCTTGCATGGCAAAAAAGTACTGTACAATGCGCAGACACACACGCAAACCAAACTCATTCATAGTGCAAATACATTGCGCTAAAGCATGCACATTTGCGCACATGCTTGTCTGAAGCAGCCCTAAGTAGCTGTGTGTTATGCGAGTGAAGAAAAACCACAGCATGTCCTATTTTGGTGCATATGGCGTGCATTATAGTATATGTGTCATGACTAAAGTCCGGACAGGAAAGTCCCTAGTCCTACCCGCAATCTCTGTCCCTACCTACTTGCCCAACTAGGCTATGCCCTTGGGCGACAACTGAGCGACAGTCACTAGGCTCGCTAGTAATGCGGGGCAAGAGTCAGACTCACAGACAAATACAGGAAAACGAACACAAAAGCAGGTCTCGCAATCCAGGTCGGCAACAGGAGAGAATGTGGTACAAGGGGTCAGGCAAAGGCAAAGTCAGGTCAGAATCAAATGCAGGTAGCACAGGTGTAGCTGGAGACCAAACATACATTGGCAAAGGTCAGGAGGAAACGGAGCCGGAGGTCACCAAGACCGGGGCTCCTCTGTGCCGCACCTCCGCAGTAATAGGACCAGTAGTGTGGGCACGGAGACCTCCGGAGTTGTCGGACCTGACAATACGGTTGCATAAAATACACAGTGAATACACAAGCTACGTGTTTTTCAGGGTACAGTGTATTACGCAGCCAGAACACGCTCATGTGAGTGGGCCCTAATTGATGTCCCATTGGCAGCGTCTGCATTCACCAATGTACTACGGAAAGAAGTACCACTGAAAGCAGCCCACATATTTAGTGGTGTGTGAAGGGGGCTAAGGGGTGAAGTAGTTTGTTTAAGCTCTTTAAGATGGTGTAAGCACTAGATTCCATTTCTTCCAGTGTCACGCTAACATTAATTAAAATATTTTAATTATATTCTCTAAACAATATGTCTGTTTTAGTAAATAAATTAGTTGCAGTCCTCATAAAATAATTATTTAGGGTGGTTTCACGCCAGTGTTGGGAATTCTGCTTTCCTGCCCCATTTGAGGAGCAGGAGAAGGGAATCCCCGCAACCGAACGGCTGTGTCTCTGGAATGGACAGTGCTGGACGGAGCCCATTGACTATAATGAGGTCTGTCCACTTTAAGCTGGATCTGTGAAAGAACTTCCAACCGGTGGTTCCAATGGAGATGTGAAACCGGCCTGAGTGTATCTTTTCTTAGCAAAATAAGGAAGAGGGAACAATACCTCTGCAGCGCCACCTATTGGATGGCAGCATTCCTTCAAATCAATGTACGACTTTTTAACAAGCCTGTAAAGCAATAATTAGGAAAAGGAAATCAAGCCAAAAAACCATACACAGACACATGCCATTCCCTGACCACTCACCCCCTGGGTGTCTCCACAAACTTTTTGGGTGCTCTCCTTAAGGAGAGACGACACCCCTCTTGACTCTTTTCTTAGAAGTCTGCATTATGCTGTTTCTCTGTAAATAGCCCTGGAAACGCATAAGTAAATTGACAATTAGGCTTTATCATATTGCTTTCCAGTGGGGCATGTCCTTACCCACTGCGATTTTGTCCAGTCAGTGCTGGCAGTTTACTAACAGGTGGAATACCAGAGGAATGGCACAATTTAGATTTCTAAGAAAATATAAGTGCATTATTTTTTAAAGAAATTCTCTTGCATTTTTTCTGTGAGTTCAAGCTGAATCTGTACTTTAAAATGTTAAAATATTAAAGCATTCTTTGCCCTTTCTCACAGCTTTTGGGATCCTTGGTCCTTTTAATGATAGTTTCCTTGTAAGAAGTTGTATCTATCTTTTATTTAAATCTTGGCACAAGAAGGAGTAAGCTTTAAAGAAGCTATTTTCAAGTCTAAATCACAAACAACAACTTTAAAGGGTATCTGTCATCAAGTTCATGCTGCCTGAACCATGGGCAGCATGAACTTGGTACACATATGCACAGTGCCCCCATGGATGTTTTATTCTGAAGCACTGTGGTGTTTCAGAATATGCACTTTATAGTTGCTCCAAGTCATGGAATCAGGGGGCTATAGCTTCACCCTGCCGGCAACTGACAGCTGCCTACTCTTTTGTGTATAGGGAGAGAGCTGTCAATCTGCAGGCAGGGAGAGGCCTGTGTGGCCCGTTTTTTATTACTCACACCACAGCATTTCAGAATAAAGTATCCATGAGGGCACTGTACACACCTGTCCTGGGTTCAGGCTGCACCTGGTGACAGATTGCCTTTAAAGAGCAGTATATCTTCTAATACCTAATCAAAAAGCACAATCATGTGAAACAACATCCCCAGTCATTCATCCTAGTGTACATCCACATAAAAAATGTGTATTTTCAGTACCTCATTTAGAAAAATGCTTCCATCCTAAACTATCGTCCATCACTAAGCTTTAAAAAGAAATGCTGCAACCTGATTTTCTAAAATAAGACTAAAAACCTGGAGGGTGAAGGTAGTTTTTGTGAGAACATTACTTTACAAAAATATCCATCACATAGTAGTGAATTGTTGAGGCATTACTATCAGTCTGGAAATTGCCTGGAGTGTTGCTGTTCTCGCAGTACGGCAAATCATGGACATTCACCCTTCCAATAATTGGCAGTGGAAATCCTTTTGTCATATTATATTACAGTGCGATACATCCAGCATATTTCCCTAAACGTGCCAATTAGACAGTATGGTATCAGAGCCAACACAGAGATTTTTGCTGAAAGCTTCTATGCTGCTACAGAATGCAACTCAGCAGTTTTAAATATACGATGTATCCATTTTTTTAGTGTTGGACATAGAAAATATACTACAATATATTGTATTAGCACTCGTATAATAAAAGATTCACCAAATACTGTTGCAGCAATCCATCCATTCATTTTAGTATGCCTTTATCCATATATAAAAGCAGGTTAGTAGAATTGCTCCTTAGGGTATTTGCAGCATAGTAAAACAACACATTGATAGGACCCACATTGGCCCCGCTTGGTTGTAATTTAGGAAAGGGAGATAATAGGTGAACTCATTATCTTTACACTAATAAGCCATGAATGCAGAAGACACTAACTATAAAACACTAGCAGATACTATAAGGCCTCCAGTGATCCAACCCCTTGCTGCAATAATCAGTGTCATCCTTCTTATATCTTTGCATGGTGTGTTATATTAACAGGCATATGCGATAATTAACATTTAGCACTATACAGCTCCATGTAATATCACTCTAGATCAGTGTTTCTCAACTCCAGTCCTCAGGACCCCCCAACAGGTCAGGTTTTCAGGATTTCCTCAGTATTGCACAGGTGATGTAATTATTGTCAGCGCCTCAGACATTGCCACAGGTGTTCTTACTATAGGAGATCCTGAAAACATGACCTGTTGGGGGGTCCTGAGGACTGGAGTTGAGAAACACTGCTCTAGATATTGGAAATATTGCAAAAAAGCAAGTTATTGAAATAGTAGTATAAACTAAAATATATCAACATCTGTCTGTAATTCCAGAGACCACAAAGCTAATGAACTCATTATTTTATCACTATACGTTCGTGTGTAAGGGTTCTTTATAGAATTTCCACTTATAACCACAAAGATCACATTAATTTCTACTGCAGGTCTAGTTATTTTAATGCTGTATAAAACTGTATAAAGCGCAAAGCACAAAGGAATGTAAAATAGGAGCAAATGAGGTAAAACTATTTTTTTTGATTAAGGAAGAACAAAATTCAGTGCATTAATAAGTATTGAGTCCTTTGTTGGATGCATTGGGATCAGGGGCGTAACTAAAGGCCCAGGGGCCCTGATGCAAAAGGTGAGCTGGGGCCCCCCCTCTATCTGTATCTGTACCCGTACCCATACCTAAACCATGCTGCACAGAGGCATAACTTGAAGCTTCTGGGCCCCAATGCAAAACCTATAACAGGGCCCCCAACTGTAATGCTTTATTCATAGTACTGGGCTCCCTATATGGAGAAGAGAGGCCTTATGGGCCCCCTAAGGTTCCTGGGCCCAGGTGCAACCGCATCCCCTGCACCCTCTATAGTTACGCCCCTGATTGGGATCTGGATGGAATTAGAAAGCATGACACAGCCAAATACACAGCTGCAGAATTCCATGCCAGAACCTGCAGGTGTAACTGTAGACTTTGATGTGGACTTGCTGGCAGGTTTCAAGCCATCTTCATTTCCCCATCAAGCTCTGCAGGTAGCCTACAGATTGTGGAATTCACTGTGGTCTGCAGTGCATCATGTGGCCTATTCTATTCCATGTGAAAGGTTCTTTAAGTAACTTTTCTTTATGAGACTGTGACCATCATAATGTACTCTGTGTAAAAAAAATTCAAGCACTTAGAAGTAGTTGTCATTTTGCAGCAAAACTCGGCATGTAGTTACATCTCAGGCTGATATGCAAATGATTAGAGTTGTGGTGTGATTAGATGAACGGTCTTGCTACCTGAGGCCCTAAAAGTGGTTCCAAACTTGGACTATATAAAGGATCTCAGAGGCTACACGTGTGTAGTGGACCTCTTTTTCTGCTGGTGTAGAACTTGTTGACCTAAGGACATGCCTTTAGATGCAATTGAAGAGATTTCTCCCAGTTAACCCCTTCATGACATGGCCTATTTTGGCGTTGAGGACCAAGCGATTTTTTGGTATTTTTCCATCTCCATTTTTCAAAAGCCATAACTTTTTTATTTTTCCGTGGACGCAGCCGTATGAGGGCTTGTTTTTTGCGTGGCGAACTGTAGTTTTTATCGATGCCAATTTTGGGTACATAGACTATATTGTAAATTTTTTTTTTTTTTTTTAATGATAGCAGAGAGAGAAAACGCATCAATTCTGCCATAGATTTTTTTTTTTTTTTACACCGTTAATCATGCAGCATAAATGAGACTTTCCATTTTTTCTGCAGACCGGTACGGTTACAACGATACCAAAATTCTAACATTTTTTTTAGGTTTTCCCACTTTTCTGCAATAAAAACCCTTTTTTTTGGAAATCTTTTTTCTATTCTAAATTGCTGCATTCAAAGTCACGTAACTTTTTTATTTTTTGATGTACAGAGCTCTATGAGGGCTTATTTTTTGCGAGACGAGCTGTAAATTTTATTGGTACCATTTTAGCGTACATACGACTTTTTTGATCACTTTTATTGCGTTTTTAGTGAGGCAAAATGCTAAAAATGAGCATTTTGCCTCAGTTTTTTAGCTTTTTTTTTAGCGTTTTTTTCGGTGCACAATCAAAAGCATGTGCAACTTATTGTACGCATCGTTACGGACGCGACAATACCAAATATGTGGGGTTTTATTTTTTTTTTACCTTTTTTTATGCTAATCTGAGAAAAAGCATAAAAAATGGTTTTTTTACTCTTTTTTTACATTTTTTTTAATTCATTTTTTAAATCTTTCTTTTTTTCACACTGTTTGTGTCCCTCTGAGGGACTTTAACCACTGCCCTGATGATCGCTGGTATAAGGCATGGCAGAGCTACTGCTCTCCCATGCCTTATCGCTCATACAGCGATCTCAGGCATAGGCAATACAGGACGCCAGTGTCTGGCGTCCTGTTGCCATGGTGACAGGCCGGGCTCTCGCGATGACATCGCGAGTTCCGGCCGGAGACACAGAGGGAGCCGCGCTCCCGCTGTGAACTCTTCCCCTGCCGCGATCTACTTAGATCGCGGCAGGGAAGGGGTTAAAAGTGGCGGGCGCATCTCCGATGTCCCCCCGCTGCTGCAGCGAGACGCCGGCTGTGACTGACAGCCGGCTCCCGCTGTGGGATAGCGCTGGATCATATGTGATCCCGCGCTATCTCCAGGACGTAAGTTTACGCCCTGTTGCGGGAAGTACCCCGCTCCCAGGACGTAAACTTACGCCCTGCAGCGGGAATGGGTTAACAGAGTCTGAGAGTGGCGCATTTTTTGGAATGTGAGAAGCTGGATGTCGTATTGATGAATTGCCCGTCACCTGGGCCGTTCAGACCAGATTGTTATGAGGGGGGATTGGCACCAGTGGATGCATGAGGGCACAGACAAAAGACAAAAGGGCTCAGGATGCTCCTGACAGACCACCAGTAGGGAGGAGAATCTGATTGTCCAACAATCACGACCACCTCCAACTATTTTGTTGTCCGCCATCCAGAGGCAGGAGGCACAATCATCACAGGTCCCTGTGTCTGTCAGAGCTATTTCCAGGCGTTTGGTGAAAGGATATTTGGCCTCTGCATAAAGAATTTAATGATTATAAATGACAAGCAACTTAACACCATTGAAAAAAGACCAGCAAGTAACTGCCACACATATACTACGACAAATAAACTGTGTTCTTCAAGTGTCTCTATATGGAAAAAACTTTTAGCGAAAATAAACAAACACATACAAAAAAAGTTCCCACACAATACGGAAAACGTCTGATAAATCCTACCTCTGGCACGTCCATCTTTTGGGATAACAGGGTATCCTTGACTTAATACTGTTTATTTAACTTCTACAGATTTGAATGTAGAAAGCTGATACAACTCCATTCAATCTCATAGAATGGTAGAGTTGGAAGGGACCTCCTGGGTCATCTGATCCAACCCTCTGCTCAGTGCAGGACTCACTAAATCATCCCGACAGATGTCTGTCCAGCCTTTGTTTGAACACTTCCATGGAAGGAGAACTCACCACCTCCTGTGGTAACCTGTTCCACTCAATGATCACCCTCACTGTCAGAAAGTTATTCTAATATCTAGTCTGTGTCTCCTCCCTTTCAGTTTCATCCCATTGCTTTTAGTCTTTCCATTTCAATCTCTGACTGAATGGAAAGGCTAGCAGCTACCTCAGCTGGCATAACTGTGGTTGGGGAATCCCTGTACTTTCAATATGTCAGGTCTTGGAGTTGGGACCTATAAGACAGCTATAGCATATTGTCTGAGATGAGCAAACTGCTTTAGTTTGCTATTAGAGATGAGAGAGTATACTCGCTAAGGCTAACTACTCGAGCGAGTAGTGCCTTAGCCGAGTATCCTCCCGCTCGTCTGTAAAGATTCGGCTGCCGGCGCGGGTGGCAGGTGAGTTGCGGCGGTGAGCAGGGGGGAGTGAGGGAGAGAGAGATCTCCCCTCCGTTCCTCCCTGCTCTCCCCCGCGGCTCCCCGCCCCCCGCCAGCCCCGAATCTTTAGAGACGAGCGGGAGGATACACGGCTAAGGCACTACTCGCTCGAGTAGTTAGCCTTAGCGAGTATACTCGCTCATCTCTAGTTCCTATATATATAGCAATCCTGAATTACATGCAAAACTATATATAGCTAGATTTTGCTATATTTAATCCAATTTTGGTCTCTCAAATCAGTCAGTCAATTTAGTGCAGATAATAAATGGCAGTGAATACGTTTCTGGACTATTTAGTCGAGATTATTTGAAGTCGTTAGCATTTGATGGACGGATATATTATTGCTGAAATGTTCAGTGATCTGATTTGGACACGAAAATACATCTTGACGGATGTCATCCATGTCTACATTGTATTCAGCTAAGCATTTCTCTCCCCATCCTAGTATTTAATGCAATGAAGACGCGATAGATTACTCTACTAATGGTCAATTTATACATTTGCTTTGGAGAATTTTAGGATGTCATAAATAATGAGTTTCTGCCTGTATGTTCCTTGTACTACTGAACTACGGAAACACCTAAAAATATAATCATTCCACTAATCAGTATTATTTTGGAAAGTAATACAGTATAAAAATACATTGTAGAAGAATTCAAGAATTTGAGCAAACACAAAAGGACTTGCATAAGAATGTATAAGCTTTTGTACAAGATTCCCTTTCAGACGTCTAAATAAACCATTAGTGCAGTTCCCTCAATGTACATTATTAAACATAAAATAATTCAAGCAGAGACTTTATTCATGAACATTTTAAGCTAGCTTTAAGATGAATGTCATACTGTGAAGGGTTATACACTTAGGAGTTTTACTTTATTAAATCCTTATAGCCATGGGAACAGAAATGGGAATATTTTTACTGTCAGGGTTTTAGTCAGTTTATCCTAAAAACATTACCAACTGATTTGTATTTCTATCCTGAGGAGGTTTTTTTTCATTCATTCATTCATTCATTCATTCACATTTTAATCAGACGGAGAACTTTAACAATTATTAGACAAAATGGAAATATATGTTTTTATTAAGGCCTCATGTCCACAGGCATGCACAGTTTCAAAGTGTGGAATCCCGTAGCGGTTTCCACCCGTGCCCGCAGCCATGAGGCCAAAAATGACTCTTTACTCACCTGTCTGGGCGTACTGTCCCATTGTGAGAGGTCAAGGGTCAGGACTAAAACTGACCATACTCTAGAGATTTTGAACAACTAAAAAGGCCAATGTTGGCCACTTTCTGCTGATCACCTGCAACTTTTCATGACTCGAATGAGCATAACAGATGCAACTAAAGGCAGTTATCTGTGAAAACGTGATTTGCAGTTGGAAGGTCATTGATGCTGAATGACAGGCCTGCATTCCATTAATGAAAGCCTAGATCAGACCACAGATGACAGCAGAGATTAATTGGGGATTTGTCGTTTTCATTTATGGCATTGTTGTCCAAGTCGACGACCTTCCCAGACCAACAGTTAATGACAACTCATTCAGAAATCGGTACAACTTAACCACTTCCTTATGCACAACCACAAGTAAATTATCTGGTTGTCCTAGCATATTTCATGTTGGGCAATATTACTATTCTCCAAATAGTTTGTCCAAATAATAGCCATTGAGCCACAAGGGGTACTGCTTCAGTATATATATTTAAGCCTCATGATAATAATAATTTCTATTCATATAGCGCCAACATATTGCGCAGCTCTTTACAAATCTAAGGGTACATGAATATATGAAATTAGACATTATATACAGTATTAAACTAATAAACATTTTGCCGATAGGAATGATGGCCTTGCTTGCAAGAGCTTACAAACTATGAGGCAATGGGGGTGACATGAGAGAGATAAGTGCCTCCTCTGCACAGTGATCCAGCCATCTTTTATATACATAAAGCTGAGTGAGCTGCTCACCTGACAATATCTGTGTATGTGCAGATATGAAATGTATTAGTGTGTTTGGAGTGTGGAAGATACAGTGGAATAAAGGTTTTGATGAAGAATGTAGAAGTGGGGTAAATGTAGATGAGTTAAATTTGCTAATGTGATAGGCATCCTTAACCCTTTAATGAGATGGCCTATTTTGGGCTTAAGGACGCAACGTTTTTTGGGGGATTTTAATCTCCATTTTTCAAAAGCCATAACTTTTTTATTTTTCCGTCGACGCGGCTGTATAGGGGCTTGTTTTTTGCGTGGCGAACTGTAGTTTTTATTGGCGCCATTTTTGGATACTATATTGTAAAACTTTTATTATCTTTTTTTATGATCGCAGGGAGAGAAAACGCATCAATTCTGCCGGCTCCCGCTGCCGGATAGCGCGAGATCTCTTATGATCTGGCACTATCCACATGACGTAAGGGTATGACCAGTTGCGGGAAGTACCCCGCTGCCATGACGTACCCTTACGTCATATGGAGGGAAGGGGTTAAAGAGATGTGTTTTTAGGTCACACTTAAAACTGTGAGTGTTGGCGATTAACCTGAGTGTTTGGGGTGGCGTATTTAAAAGAACTGGTGCAGCTCAGAAAAAATCTTGGAGACTAAATTGGGAGGTTTGGATTATGGAGGAACTTCATCTGAGGTCATTAGCGGGAGCTTAAAATTTATAAGCAAGTCAGTACCTACAGGGGATGGTTATCTACTATGAATGGATGGCATTCTATGTCTCCTCACACATCTTCTAGGTGCTCTCCTTAAGGGGAAACAATACATTTCCTGACCCACGTCTATAGGCCTCTCACTAGCCAAGCCAGAAATCCATCTGAAGCATTAGATTATAATGCATTTGTTCAGATTGGCAATTTGTTTTTGCATAAAATCATCCATCTGGAAGCTCTGCTAAGCTCCTGCCCCGTCCTGCACCCTCCTATTGCCAGCAGCCGGCAAAAGGCGGAGAGGGGGTGGGAGCTTCACTCACCAGCTCCTACCCTATCCCGGCCCCTCCCTTTGCCGGGCCCTCTAAATGGCAGCTAAAACAAAAGATGCAGCCGCGACTTGGTAATGCGATTAACGACCGCAATAAAGCCGCAATGCGTCCTCGATGTGGGCGGACGAAAATCGCAGTGCCTGTGTAAAGGAGCCCTAACTTGCAGGAATGCTGCCTTCCAATAGGTGGCGCTGCAGAGGTATTGTTCCATCTTTCCATCTGCACGTAATGGAATTCATAATACAAATGTGAACCAAGCCTTGACTTCAAAGAAATAGGTGGAGGTGTATAACCCTTAATAATTCAATAAAATTCCATAAACACAGTCTATGTCCACTTCATTCTGTGTCATGCAGTAGATGAATCAGAATGCAGCAAGTAGTATTTAGGTCTGATCACAGCATGAAAGGAAATGAGGAGAATACAAACTGTGACTTCTAGTAATCAATGATCTCTAAGGGCAGATGTGCTCATGTTGATGGCTGCAGCTAATGCCAATGTCTCTTCCCAGAGGAATGTCTTCTAGCAGACAAGAGTCTCCTCATCTCCTGTACAGACACAGGGCAGTAAATGGGAAATGCAGTTATCCTCCATCACAAAAGCGATTTAGCTGACTAGAGATTACAGGAACTCTACTGTTCTTATATATAAAATGCTGATGATTACCTTATGGTTCACAATGATTTCTTATTCTCCATCTATGAGTGGACTGTATCCTCCTGCTTAGAACTCCAGAGAGATGCCATCTAATTTACTGATATGGCAAAGTCTCTTTTAAAGAACTTTGAAATGTGCTGCTTCAAGAAGTGATGATAATGTGCCGATCATACTAACAGCGCCTTGCCTATTGAAGAAGCGTTCTTACATTAACATTGGTGGTGCAGATCATTGGGACATCTACTTACTTTTATTCGTCTCAATACAACTCCACATCTCAGTGGCTTTCTGACCTTCAGTCTTAGGCCTCTTTCACGCGAGCATCATTTTAATGCTACGTCAGCTGCGCTAAAAAATCATGGCTAACGGAGCACAAAATCGCATGAACGAAGAATAGCAGCTATTCTTTGCAATTTTCCACGGCTGGCTGCGGCGTCCTGCAGTGAACTAGTGCCACAGCCCCGAAATCCCTCAGTCGGCAAAATTACTTGAATCACTTTGAAATGCTTCACTAGAGGCACCTGTCATTGTTTAACAGGGTTAGCTGCTGTTAAACTCCCTACCCCTCCCTTTTTCGTTTGGCTCCAATAGACTCCTATAGGAGTCTATGGGAGCCTCCTGTGTTGTGCCATCAAAAGATAGGACAAGATCTATCTTTTGACACAATATAAATATGGGCGTTAAAATAACATATCTTTTGATGCAGAATTTTTTAAGTGCGTCAAAAAATTGTTCGTCTGAAGGAACCCATAGGAAACCATTGGTTCCAATAGGCGCGATTATTTGAGATGCCTACATCGCATCAAAATGACACCCGTGTGAACTAGCCCTTAGTTGGCTTCTTTTTGTACTTGTGTACAGTTTAGCCTATTAACCCCCAATGCTCCCCTGGATCAACATTGGGCGTTTATAGACTGAACTGGATAGGCATATGTCTTTTTTCGGCCCTACATACTATGTTACTATTTTACTATATCACAGTAGTAATTATCAGTAATTGTTGGGAATACAATTTGAATCATAATATAAATGCAGATAATTATATACATTGGCTTTTTCAATTGGTTTTAGTGTTTGAAGGGGATTTAGTGTATCACCTTTTAGGGCGGCTTTACACGGACATAATTTACTGAGTGCCGCACAATGACATTGTGTACTTAATGCGTGCAGCCAATCCCCATGCACTATCTTGGCATATACGTATGCTTGTGTAATTTGTGCCAAGATAGACATGCTGCATTCTTTCTTGCATGCATATTTCACACAGTATGTGTGAGTGGCAGCATGGGAGCCTATGGCAGATTGGTACAGCATGCTATGTGCGTAATTTGCTGTCACCACATGGCCGAGTGAAGGGTCCCTTAGACATTATTGGGACTGAGTGGGTTAGGATGCTACCTTGAAGAACAGGAGCCATGAGTTTACATCTGAGCAGGGATATTATTCTCCCTGAACGTGAATGGGTTTCTTTCTACCATTTTGATTTTGCCACACGTTCCCCCTGAGGAAGCTAGAGCGAAATGTGCCTTGGGGCGCAGGCGACCGAATGTGGTAATATGTGGTAAAGTAAAGTTTATGATTATTTTTGTGTAAGCCCACTGTCCTTTTGAGCAACTGTTAACTTGACACATTAAATATACAGTTGTTCCAAATTTGAAATTGTCATTTAACACAAAAAAAGCCATTGCTATAATTTGCGGCTGTAGACACCATCTTGCCTCCCCCTCCCTCCACGGGCAGCCACGACACACATTCTCTCCATGTCCTCCGTAGATGTCTGTCTCCGGGCTCCAGCTCACCCGTCTCTGTTGCCCGAAAACCGTTCCTACTTTGATCTTTGACTTTGCTGCATTCTCCATTGTTGTATTGACCATTCTCCGACTCCTGACCTGTTGTACCATAATGAACCTGCTCCGTGTGTTATGTCTAATAAAGGGGGTTACAGAAAACTTAATTTGCATCTGTGTGAAGTTTTATATTGTGGCTACTTGTCTAAAATTCAACCTGCACTCTGTTGTGTTGTGACATAAAAAAGAAAACCTTTCATACAGGCTGGTTTATGAATACCTACATGAGCTGGAAGCTGATTAGCATATTCAACAATGGCACTTGTTAAAAGCTGGAATTACAAAGCTGCTAGGGATAATGAACTAGAAAGTGCAAATCCTGCACTCTTGGATACACATGACTTTATCAATTATCAAAATGAGAGCAATTACATTATCTGTGCTCGTTCAAGTTATAATTTATTCAACATAACTACAAGTTATGTCAGCCTTATTTTCAAAAATAGGAATAGACTTGGAGACTACAATTATCTAACACCTAAGTGCTCTTAACCGGAGGTAGGAATACCCTGGTGGGCACATGCCTTGCCGCGAGGGTGTACTTCCACTAGCATAATGTTGTGTTTTTAACATATAGTAAAGCATACAATGAAAGGCCTAGTCATATTTTGATATAATTGATTTTATTTAGAGGTACTTGGTTTAGAAACCAAAGTAAAACAAGACTCTAAAGAACTGCTCATCCACAAGTTGAGATGATTTATCATAGGAAATCCGGGTGAATAGAGGTTTATGTAAGGGTCTGTTCACCAACCATTGCAGTCTCCATCCATGGGTGCCATACGGCTTTCCATTTGAAATCTTGAATATAGCACCCCTGGACAGGACCTGGATGGAGACTATCTCTGCCTTTAATGAAAGCTGCCCAAACCATTTTGTCAGGTTTCCATTTATTCTTTCTGGCACCAAATGCTGGGTACAGAGTGGTGGACCCCGTTATTCTTTTGAGCACAAATAGTCAGAAATAAATGGCAGCCTACCAAAACACAGACATATTAGTCTCCATTTCAGCAGATTTTATTAAAGGCAGAGATAGTTTCCATTCAGGTTCCATCCCGGGTGCCGTTTAGTGGATTTTAAACAGCAAGCCCAACAGCATCCCAGAATAGGGACCATAATAGGATGTGAACAGGCCCTAACATGGAATTTATTCAAAGCCACTGAATGTAAAGGTATTTTTAAAGTTCACTCTGGCTCCAGATTTTTCTTTTTCATTATGTGCTAAGAACTGCATCATTTAGTTTGTTGGTGGAAAGCCCTACTCATGGTATCCATTGGTATTTACACGTGCAAAAAAATGCAGAAGGGACCATTAGGTTGCTGCGCAAAGACACAGGTTTCCTGTGTTTTCACTATGTATTTGTGCTGACCCATTCGCGTTAATGCCCAATTTTGGTGTGTAATAGGCACCAAAATGGGTCATGCTGCATTTTTTTTCATGTGACCAAACAAACCATAAATAAATACACACAAATAAACAAACCCGTTTAAATCAATGGGTTCTATTGAATACATAATATGCTGTGCAAATACTCTTGTGTGAACGAGCCCTAATTGTGAGAACCTCTTTAATAGATTTAAAGGGCTTCTTGACCTTTGTAGAGACATTTTTTGCAGGTTTTCCATGGTTACATCTATGCACAGACACTGTATTTTGACAGAGAATGGAACTGAAGACTGATTAAGGGTGCTACATCCGTACACGATAAAAGCTATTCATCAAAAATAGTGGTGGATGACAACACTTAGGGTGCCTACCCACTTGCGATTTTTTTTCCTGTGATGTTTTGTGTTTTTTCTCAAGAGCAATTAGTATAGAATGTGTTCTTGTCCATCTGGGGTTTTTTTTCCGTTTCGTGGGTTTTTTTCACATAGGAACTGTCAGTTGCATATGTCTCCTTATTTTTCTCTTAATGCACCCATGATTGTCAATGGAGGGCTGCAAAAAACGCCGTGAAAAACGCGCAAAAAACGCACGGAAAACGCGCAAAAACGCTGCATTTTTCATGCACGAAAATCGGCAACGCAAGTGGGTAGGTGCCCTTACTGGTAAGGACAAGTGTGAATTTAAAACAATGCATCTTTCAATATGGTTTCCTTGTTAAAGAGCCACTCCAGTGATTATTTTTTCATTTATTATGTAACTATCCCCCAGTACATATAAGTTGACAGGCAGATACTCCTGTTGCTGTTCTTTCTCTCTTCTTCCCACTTTGCTCTATCTCTAACCGGATTGTTTTTTTTTTTTTTTTTTGTTTTTTTTTTTGTTTTTTTTTAACCTTTTGTTTTGGAGCACTCTCCATTTATTGTGGAGACCCTGTTCTGTTTGGGATATTGTTTCCAGGATATCACTTTATCCTAGCACCTTCTAGTGAGGAATCAGTGTAACATTTTTAACGCTCATTTCTCCATAGGTGTTGCAATCATCCTGGTTAGTTTTATTTCTATGAGCATACTCCTTATTTTTCTGGGAGTCTTTCTATTATTGGGGGAAGTGGTATTTTGGTACAATTTTTCTGTTATGGGCAATTTATCATCTATTCATTTGCCCATACGGATAGGTACCCCCTATTTTACTATATAACAGCATAGCTTACAGCATAGGGCATCTGCTTAGGTTAATCCAATTATACATGAGATAGATATTTTACTATCAAGGACAACTATTCTTTTTCCGTGTCTTATGACACTATCAAGCATTAAGGTTCCTGATGAGTCTGTATGAGACAGAAACGCGTTGAACCAGTCTGAACCAACCTTGAAACAATTTTTCAAAATATCCCTTTTTTTGCTAGGAGAACCCAGTCTGACTGTCCACTGGTGTTCTGAACTTGTCTTTTATTGGTCTTTGAAACCACACGTTGCATGAGAACCCATCATATCGTTGAATGTGGTTCTCCTGCTGTTTCATTAGAATCTATTGTATTTCTGGATTGATAACCTGTGGCTTATAGTCTATCAGCCACTTGTGTTTCTCTCTCGGAGGTACTCAGCGGAAGCATTGATTGGTGTCCGTGTATTCAGAACTAATTTTCATCTAGTTCTGTGGATAGAGGCCAATCATAGACTTCTGCTGGTTTCTCGTTCTGGGATTACTTCTTGCCCACTACTATTACTTGAACAGGGCATTCCTCTGGATAGAACCGCACTTGTCTCTTACCGGGACGTCATTTTCAGAGCTCTGGGGCTTCTACTGGGTCGCTTGCTCATTTTGCTCCTGGTCTAGCTTATGGGACATAGGACGAACCCAGGGGCTCGCCACCACTAGAAGCTGACTGTAAACCACCCACTTGGTGGAATTTTTTTCCGCTTCCACCCTTTCTATAAGGGTAGACCTCGATATGGTCCACTAAATAGATTTGAATTGATTTTGGAGCGGTTGATATAGTGAGTCGGTAGTGTCTTATCCATCAGTACACTCCTGTACCACCTTGGAGGGATCAGCTTCGTAGATTTTTTATCGGTTCTTTTCCAGGGTTCTATCTACTGCTCTGTTTCTGTTTTGTTTTGTTTTGTCTGTTTTTTGTGAGGCCCAAACATTTTATATATATTTGTCAATAAAAGTTATATTTTAAGGGATACACCCAGTGAATATTTGTTGAAAAGCCTTTCCTTTGTATCCCTCTGCCTCTGTGAATTATTGTATTTGAATGCATACATCATGCTTTTAGTGGAGTAAAAAAGTTACATTTTTGTAATTTTTACTATGGCTGCAGGAAAGTTCCCAACACTTTTCCTATTTCACTTGTTTCCTAGTCACAAGGTTGACAGTGCAGTTACTCTATGAAAAATGAGATAAATATGATATCTCTATCCAGCATGTTGCTTATTCTCTCTCTCTCTCTAGAAATGGTTCTGCTCCATTGCTTTCTGGCATGGGGTTGGCTGTTAGGGAGCTATATTAATGATATGAATGCTCTTGTAAGCCTTCCGCAAACCAAACAGAATATTACTGTTAATTAGTGGAAGCCGACAGGCCCATAGCCTGTGTGTAATAATTATCTCGCATGATTATATCATAGTCATTTTTCCATCTTTTTGAAGAATTAACCCCCAATAATTGACAAAAATACCCCAAAAGGTAGGTAGTTAACAGAAAAATTCAGCAAATTACTAAGAATCTCCTACTTTTACTAATAACAGCCCTGATATCAAGACATAATCAGTTCCCTATATTAATAACTTATGTTATGTATCATCAAACACTCACCGCATATCTATATTTACAGTCTGTTGGTAACATTTATGATGAAGGTATAGTCTCAAAAAACGACATATATCAAAGTAAAAAAATAATAATCTAATAGGTTTAGCAGAGCAGCTTCAGCTATATATCTGCATGTGATTTATGTTAAGGCAGTTAACACTTGGCCAAGTCGCACCTGGTGCTGGAAGCCAATTATAAAGTACATTAATCTAAGGCACTGTAACACATTAATATGGACAATGCTTCAACACTAATTTCACCGAAAAAAAGCTTGCTCACTCAAAATGTAATCCTCACTGTATTTAGAGGTGTTTTTACTTATTACAGTATGTAACGGCATGAAAGCTGCCAACAGTCACATTGGAGTGTTTCAATGAGAGAGAAGATTCTGCTGCTCTGCAATTTCCAGTTTAGAACATCAACGTTTTTGCTGTCCTTTTTCCAGATAAGATAGAGATGTAGAATCAATCTGATTCATACTCATTTGTATCATTTCAGGTAGCTTTCCATATTAATAAATAAAAAGGAAATTGGGAAATTTCTAAACAAATGTGAGTCTTATACATATGATTATTTTGATTCAGTCTGTCTGACAACCTTTAGAGCTAATGCCCACGGATGGATTTCTGCCGCGGCAAGTATATCCACAGCGTTATCCCACTGCTATTAGGTTCTATTTCAATGTTCATGCTGCGCAATTTCACAGCGGAATTCCGCAGCATGAAAAAAAAACGCAGAATGCTCTAATTGCCATGGAAAAACGCATGTCCGGCTTCCATTGTAGTCAATGGAAGCCGTCCATCATGCAATACTTCCACTGAGCGATACTTATGCGACACCACTGTACTGTACATGCGTGCCGGCTCGCCAGACAGGACTCGCGCGGCGGCACCAGAGAGGTGAGTATGGGGTCCTTGGGGGGGGGCGCCGTGTCGGACTCCAGCTGCCATATCCTGCTGGCAGAGTTTGACACAGCCGTGGGCATGAGCCCTTACATGCATAATTCATTCAAACACATTGGGGAATGTAAACAAGGCCTGTGTACTAGATTTCTTGCAAAGAAAAGAGTCAAAAAAGACTTGCACAAAAATGTATGACTCTTTGGCTTTTTTCTACTGCATTCACCACTTTTTAAAAAGTGTGTGGCTTTGATGAAAGGGGGTGGGCCTGCAAACTTACTATCATACATGCAGAAACTGGTATAAATTATAGCATACATCTACACCAATTCATAGTTGGCACAGATTTGACTTTTTGGCACCTGTGTTGTGGGAGACGGTGGATGACATAGGTATCAAGATACAAGATGGACACCAAACTTACAGAAATATAAACGTTTGTTACAACTATTAGCAACAAAGAAGTTTGATTATGTACGATTAATAACTAATGAAACCATGGTATGTACTAACTAACCAGCACTAACAACTTCTAATATCTGTTCTGTAGTTAGCAGTTAGTTTCCCGAATGTTGGTAACACACTTCCAACAACAGATAAACAATATAGCAGCAATACAGTAAGTAAAAATTCAGCAATGGTGGCTTGCCACGCATAGTCTGAGGATAACAGATTAAAATGTCCGAAAGCTCGTTTGCAATGGGCAGATGCAAACATCTAAAGATAACATTTCTGGCTCAACTTCAGAAATGTCCTTTTATTTTCCCTATGTATTTGAGACAACAAGTTTCCTTCAATCTGACTGAATAATGTGTTATGATGAGCAGGCCTGCATAGTCTCTATCACTCTTTCTGTTGGTGTGCACACATATGGTTTTTCCGAGGACTAACCTCACTTACAAAACTCTAGACCTTTGTAAAACTGTGTTGTGGGTAGCAGAACTCTTGATATCCAATGATGGTTCTGAGTCTGAAGACCTGCAGGATGTCTCTGACTTACTCTGTTATGAGGCAGCATTCCTTTTATCAGTCTTTACATAGGACACACAGACGTTCCTTTGTGGCCACCTTTTATTCATACAGCAATGCTGCTTCAGCCAGCAATCAGTCTCTCTCAACACTCTGCAGGCTCCCAGTGTAGTCACTAATGTCCTCTGTGCCCCACCACATGCTCGGCACCACTGTCTCTTTGTTATGGAAGTCTCTTGAGCTGCTCTACCAGCATGCAGCTCCTGTTCTCTTTGTCCCTAGGTACATTGCTCTACTGCCTGTGCCGCGGCAATAATTCACCTCTCTCAGCTCTGGAAGTAGCCAATCCAGTCAATCCTTTTGCTCAGGTCACCGCAATGAAAATATGGCACACAATTTGGCACAACAGGGCCCATTTCCATGGTAACCCCTTAGCCCTGCAGGCAAATCTTTTAAACATGGGAGAGAGATGTGACATGTATATTAAAAAACATGCAGAAATAACTGTCAGTCTTAGTAAATAAACATGTCCCATCATGTTGTGGTCCATGAAGTATAGCCTATATTAAATCCCAAATCTGAATTTTTAATTATGCTAATTTTCAACTAGTTTAACCCTTTCCAATCCACTGTCTGATGTCTTCCTGCATTCTGATTGAAGCTTGTACAGCTCCAATGTCAGAAGTCTGACAGGGTATTCTTACCGTCTATTGCCAGAAACACCGCTGTCCGAGCCTCTCCGGCACACACACACTGGCTTTAGCCAGCAGATGGCACCATTGTATAACAGCAAAAAGACAAAGCCTTTTAGGAAACCCTGAATCCAAAAATTGGATTGGAAAGGGTTAAATAAGAGTTTGTTGACAATTACAGTTACAATACTGTACAGTGGTTGGTGCAAAGGCAACACTTCTAAGGTGGCTGGGGTCTATGATACAAGAAAATCTGTGGGCTCCTGGTACGTTACACTTTATTTATCAAGAGTGAACCTCTCCTTTAAACAACACTGAGAATAATGAGCTATACAGATTGGAAATACATCATTTGATTTTATGGCATATAATGAAATTTGCTATTTTAATTTAATGAAAATTGACTGTCAGCATTTCATTTTTTTCTAGTTGTATTAGTTTACTTAAGCGCTGCGGAATACGTTGGCGCTATACAAATAAAGATTATTATTATTATTGTTTACTTTAAAAATTCTCTTTTGAACTCTCCAAACATCGTATTCTAATACAAGAAAACATATGAAGATTTTCAGATTGTAAGCAAATGCTTTGTTCTGCCAAAGTTATTTTTCTTTCTTTATTACTGTTTATTCAAATGCATTACATCTCCCTGCAGACATTCATTTGCAATGTTATGATTTTCTTAGATTGTATTAATGCATGTTTTCACCCAGAGGTATTTGTTTACCTCTTCTCTATACTGATAATTGGAGAGATTTCATCTTGCAATGAGATTTTATTTGATTAGTCAAAATTATGATTAAAATATATTTTAATCATGCAAAACAATGACATAAAAACAGTCAAATTGATTGCCAATGAATTACACAAAATATTTATATTTGTTCTAACACAATTAGATACAGGCATCATTCATTAGGAGTTAGCAGCTAATCAAATTAAAAGTCATTTGATGTGATGTAGGCATCTGCTTTCCTTCGCTTTCTGCTTAGTAAAGTGAAAAGCACAAATAAGACTCAATGAATTGAAAATATGTTATGCAGTTTACTGCAAAAGTACACTGTGTTTATTTCAATTCAGACCATGTATTTCCCATGAAAAAAAAAACAGGTCATTGAAGTGAATATTAAAAAATGCAACAAAAAAACACACAATTTCACTTTTAAAACACTATTTTATTATTCTAAAATTCAATTGCATCCCGATACCCCCTCTACTTCTAATATGTCCCCCTCACTCCTTACTACCCCGCACCACTGGGGGTTTTGAGTGTTCCCCCAATCCCCCTTCCACCCTTCTCTCCCCTTGTCCCTGGCCATATAGTGATTTCCATATAGAAATACTCACCTATGAAGATTAAGACTTGTTCACAAATACTCCATACAGGTTAACAATGTTGAGCAATATATTCACTGATGTTGTCCCAACTGTTAACCTAGCAGTAACACAGTCAGTTAGGTATTAATTAAACAAAACATTGAGACCGCTGTAAAAATTTTATTCAGAGTTTAGCCTATCTCCGGAAATGGTCATTTTGTATGGACGTTGTACAATTCTTAGGCTATGTCAGCCTTGATGTATGTTATGTAAAAGTCTCTAATAAAAGCACATTTTGGTTTAAAATTCAAAAACTATGTTAATAATGAGTAGTATTTAAAGTTTCAGGCATCGCACACGAGTTGTGGAATTTTGGGTGTAGAATCCTTACTGAGATTCTGCAACTTAGAATCCTTTCAGATAGGGCAATTGTTAGGTGCTCAATAAATGCAGGTAGAGTCGACAAGAGATCACTTCCAGCCATCCGCCTTCATGCACAGTAAACAGGCAGCCATTTATAGGCCACCATTTTGCCAGTAGTACACTGATCTGCACTTCCTTGCTCTGACTTCCCATGCTGCATTGCAGTCTGTGGTCCAATCAGTAGGGAGACAGTATGGTTCAGGCATTCAGAGACATTCTGGCCAATTGGTAAGTAAACCCACTATAATGTGTGTGTAATGTATGCACACACACACACATACAGACACACACTAACAAGCTGTGGCAGAAGGTGAGGCAGAGACTGTGGAGATCGTTATCACAGTGTCTGCAGATCTGTCAGTCTGCAGACTATAAGTGCAGGGGAGCTGCTTGTGAAACTAGCACCTCCCACTGTTGCTATGGAAACATTCCTGTGTCCATGTTACAAAAGAAGATCTAAACTCTTCTGCTTTTGGCTAGCTATCAAGGGGTGGGGCCAACTCGAGGATTGGGGTTTAACAATCTTTGTGACCCACTGTAGATAGCATGGAGTGGGGAGAAACCTGCTGCAGACAGTCAGACATAGAATAGTGAGGAGGAGGAGGACATGGCTGAGCTACTGGGACACATGGCAAAAACTTCCTTATACATTTCTCAGTTCTAATAATCTAATATGAGACAAAATAGCATCAAAGGACAGGATGCTGCAATATTCTTTTATTTTCTTCTGTACATTTTCTATAATCAGTGTTCTTTTAATGACTTATGGCCAAATTGAAAATTAACACTACCCACACTCATATTTAAAGGAAAATATACACACCAGATTGCATGCCATAAATATTTGATCACAAGGTGTGTGACTGTTATTAAAGGGTTACTCCCAAAATTTACTTTTATCACCTATCCAAAGAATAGATGATAAAAATCTAATCAGTGGGGTTGTCACCACTGAGACCTCCACCGATCCCAAGAATGTGGGTCTGATATCCACCTCTTCTCCTCATTGCTGTGGTTTCAGCAGCGTTGTCATGCATTTTTGACAATTTTTTGGCTGCATTTTCAGCGTGGCACAGC
Organism: Eleutherodactylus coqui; assembly: GCF_035609145.1. Classification (NCBI taxonomy): domain Eukaryota; kingdom Metazoa; phylum Chordata; class Amphibia; order Anura; family Eleutherodactylidae; genus Eleutherodactylus; species Eleutherodactylus coqui. The sequence goes on along the minus strand of NC_089837.1, from coordinate 184,333,712 downwards.
TGAAAATGAGGCCAAGGATGCTGTAGAAAAAAAATTCAATACTCACCTAGCTGGCACCATCTGGGTCCCTGCCGCTGCTCTCCAGAGCTCCCAGCACTTGTAATCATTGACAGAGGATCTTTTGCTAGTGATGGGGTTTGAAGACTCAGCAAGAGATTTCTCTGATTGCCTAAGCCCACTGAGTGTCAGCAGGCTCAGCCAATCAGAGCCAGCGCTGGATGCACTAATCACAGCCATTCATTGAATAGCTGTGATTGGTGCATCCAGCGCTGGCTCTGATTGGTAGAGTCGGCAATCCTGAACCAATCAGAGCAATCTCTAGCTGGGGGGCGACTAGCAATGGATGTTTTGTTGGCTTGACAAATGCCCAGCAGCCTGCCTGAGGTGAGTATTCCTTTCTTTTTAGGTAGTGCAGCTAGCACTGCCAAAACGTTTTCAGCAACGCTGAAGTTGCTGCCCATTCATTTCAATGGGCGACGCAGCGCTGAAAACGGGCAAAGATAGAACATGCATCGCTGTCAAAGCGCAGCGTTAAAGATGCTGCATTTTGATGCTCGTGTGAACAGCCCTATTGAAATGAATGAGAGTGTTGTACAATATGGAGCACAGAGCTGAAAAGGCAGCTCTAAGGCCTCATGTCCACGGGGAAAATCAGGCCCGCTATGGATTCTCCATGGAGAATCCGTAGCGGGTCCCTCCTGCCCCGCGGACATGAGGCATAAAAATAAGAATTAACTCACCTCTCGCCCGCTCTGGATCTTCTTTTCGCCGCGGCTTCATCTTCTCTCCGTCGCGGCCAGATCTTCTTTCTTCGGCCCGGCGGATGCGCAGGGCACGTCGGTTGCGTGCCCCACGCATGCGCCGGCCCGAAGAAAAAAGATACGGCCGCGACGGAGAGAAGATGAAGCCGCGGCGAAGGGAAGATCCGGAGCAGGTGAGTAAATTCCGATTTTGGTCTCCCGCGGATCCGGACGGCTTCCACCGGCTTCAATAGAAGCCTGCGGGAGCCGTCCCCGAGGGAGACCCGCACGAAAATGGAGCATGGTCCAGATTTTTTCATGCTCCATTTTTTTAAAATCCCTTTTATTGACCATCCGCAGGTATTTATCTACCCGCGGGTGGTCAATGCATCCCTATGGGATGCGGATCCGCGGGCAGGAGAAGAGTTAAAATCCACTGCGGATTTTAATTCTTCTTTTGCCCGTGGACATGAGACCTAAACACTGTACAAAAATGTCTGTGTGAGGACTCACACCCACTTGCGTTTTTTTAACGCTGCGATATTGCTGCGTTTTTTTAACGCGATTGTCAATGGGACTTTCTAAAATTAAAAACGCACCACAAGTTGGTGTTTTGCAATTTTTTTCCAATGCGTTTTTAACATTAGAAAGTCCCATTGACAACTGCGTGAAAAAAAAACACGCAAGAAAAACGCAGGAGCCCTGAGGGAGGCCTTAGGCAGGTGACAGGTTCACTTCAATGCCGTGCTGGCCATGTATACCTGGTCACATTCTACTGAAGCTTACTGGAGATATGAAAGCAGCTGAGTATGCTTAGGTGTTTCAGTATCTCAACAGACTTCGAGCGTAGTGACTGTTTAAATCATTGGGAATTGTGCACTCATATTTTCAAGATCTGTAAGGCTTCCAGCCATTGCACCCACAGATCAGGAATCAGACAGATAAAAATTAATACTAAGAAAATCCACTCTCAATCTCGTACCATTTAAATCTGTTCCTCCATATTTAAGTAGATTTAGAGAAACTCACCCATCAATGTTAAATATGTTTAAACTTGCTGGGCTAAAAATCTGGTTAGACAATATTTGAGCACTTAGACAATGACAATTCCAAATAAGGGAAGGAATTCCTAGGACTAAATTATGAATTGAAATCAATTCTACAATGTAACATACTGTTTATTGCATGATATTTGGAAAGCACACATATCTAACACTCCAGTCTTCTTAAAATAATCTGGTTAGTCATCATCAGGTCTAGAGATAGTCATTCAGATAGTATAGATTACATTAAATACTACCTAATTAATCACTTTCTGTGGTTGTCCTTTAGCAAAATTCTTGTACTTCCCACTCAAAGATCTTTTGGTACCTGTCTAATTACAGGAATAAATGTCAATAATGTTGTAGGAGGAAATAAGGACGTTGACTTCAGCGTTTACACGAATGACTCATCAGGACAGTAATAATAATTATAACACTATTATTAATGGATGTTCTAGGTTCCTACATTTTAGAAGGAAATTATATTCTACCAGTTCAAACTATTTAACAATTTCTAAAAATAAGCTAATTGAAAAACAGCTGTATTATGTAGTTAGAATACGCATCACGTAGCATTCAGCCTCCTACTACATTAGTGGAGAACATGGAGGATCATTTCATCCACTGTGGAGGCATAAAGGCATAAGAAAGCTGATCACACACACTTTTCTTACAAGTACAATACACGTATGCTTACATTGTACTGCATGATAAACACAATACTATTATTTCAAAATGTAATTAAAGCAAAAAGGGGGGAATAAAGACAAACATTAACGGCCACTATTGCACATAGATACACAGTTATTTTGTAGGCTACTACAATTGCAAGTCTCAACTGCATAACACTAACACTTTGTGGTCCATGAGAAGGTCTTGGTTAAATTTAGTCTCTAAGTGAATTACGGTATTAGATGTCTCAAGATGAACTGTTAGATACAGAGCTGCAATTAATTTTTATTTTGAACTTTTTAAAAATGCACATATAGGGGCACAACACATAAAACAACAAAAACAAAAAAAGTAAGTAAGGGGCGTGGTAAATACCATCCAACCACACCGTCACTAAAGATGGGCATCCAATTGTGCTGTGTGTGTGGGTGTTTGTGTGATCTGGTCACCGGCGACCACGAAGTTTTTTTGTCCTGCTTAAAGCCGGTAATGTATGAGGCAGGGGTATATTGGTACTTGGGGTTTGTAAGATTATCCCCAGTTGTTTTGGTCTTTTTTATTTATAAAGCCCACACACCGTAGATGGATGCAATTTTTAGTGATTTGAACGTTCGTTTCTTCACAATTCCCTAGCCTACCATCTGGGCTATGGACACCAACTTTTGTTATTTTCATCTTGTATCCATCCTTTTCTTCTGTCAATTCTGACACTCTGGGAAAAGAAACTCGGGCGGGTTCTGTTAGATAAGCTCCTACACGTAACAGGCTAGTAAATCACTAGTCTGTTTATGTGATAGCTAAAGAAGCAGCAGATTGGTGAACGGGGTGTTCTCTATAGAGAAGCAGGGGGCTAGTGCTTCTCTCCTTTTCCTCACCTGGGGATATGTGTCCTGAATAAGCACAGGCACAAAAACCCTTGCGATACCGGCTTAGCGTCCCAGTATGCATATTGCATAGGACGAACCGGCTATCCAATCTCTGGACAGAGACGGATTGCTCCAATACTACTTTACTCACAGCATAATACTGCATCCCTATGGTATGTTTCTGTGAGTAGTAGCAGCTTGAACATTCCCGTATCAGTCCTGAACACCCCACGCCAGACATTCGCATTCAAGGCTGATTTGGGTCATTAGGATACGCTATCTCTGGCAAATCTCAAATTATTGCTTTTGTCAATAAGAGAAATTTGAGTATCGAACTTTCTACCCAGGCTAGACCCGATCCTTTGAGAAACCTGCTGCATGAACAGGCCCTCCAAAAATTAAGATATTCGTTTCTTTATCAATTGGTCTATTGGTGACCTCATGATATCATCTATACTGTCTCTACTCAATCCCGATTTATAATGCTCCTGATGATCCACGAGAATTGAAGTGGTGAAACGCGTCGAGCAATTAAATACGAGAATCAGCATACTTAAAAGGGAAATTCGAATACGCTTGGGTCAAGTATTTACACTACGACCCTTATCTATAGAGGCGAGGCCGTCCTATACTAACCGGGAGACTCTCTCTGGAGGTTGGCATCATACATATCTAGCAACCTCGGGAGATGATCCCTACGGCCAAGGCCAATTCCGACTATCCATTTAGGAATTGGTCAGGTACCTCTACCCTCCTTTGAAAAAAAGGGGGGGGGGCAAAAAAGAATTGTGAAGAAACGAACGTTCAAATCACTAAAAATTGCATCCATCTACGGTGTGTGGGCTTTATAAATAAAAAAGACCAAAACAACTGGGGATAATCTTACAAACCCCAAGTACCAATATACCCCTGCCTCATACATTACCGGCTTTAAGCAGGACAAAAAAACTTCGTGGTCGCCGGTGACCAGATCACACAAACACCCACACACACAGCACAATTGGATGCCCATCTTTAGTGACGGTGTGGTTGGATGGTATTTACCACGCCCCTTACTTACTTTTTTTGTTTTTGTTGTTTTATGTGTTGTGCCCCTATATGTGCATTTTTAAAAAGTTCAAAATAAAAATTATATTTTTTAATTCAAGTCACCACTGTGAAAGGGCTACTCAAGTTAAATTTGGAGACTTTTTGCTCTGCCTACTCTGTGAAATAGAGCTGCAATTAAAGAATAATTAAAACATGCATGTGCGTACACATTAGGGTTCATGGTAAGCATGGTTGCATGAAACATGGTTGGTGAGAAAATGTCATTTAGCAAACACATTTCTATTACTGCACTGTCTTGGCAAAAGCCATTAATAACAGAGCATTCTTGTATTACAGACATTCTTTAACCCCTTAATGACATGGCCTACTTTGGGCTTAAGGACGCAACGAGTTTTGACGAATTTTCATCTCCATTTTTCAAAAGCCATTACTTTTTTTATTATTCCGTCGTCGCGGCCGTATAAGGTTTGTTTTTTGCGTGGCGAACTGTAGTTTGTATTGGTGCGATTTTGGGGTAAATAAGACTATATTTAATACTTTTATTCATTTTTCTATGATAGCAGAGAGAGAAAACACATCAATTCTGCCATAGTTTTTTGTGGTTTTTTTTAGAGAGTTAATCATGCAGCATATGTGACACAAGACATTTTTTCTGCGGGTCGGTACGATTACAACAATACCAAAATTCTTATATTTTTTTTAGTTTTTTCTCTTTTCCGCAATAAACCCCCCTTTTTTTAATTATTTTTTTTCTAAATCGTTGCATTCAAAGTCCTATAACTTTTTTGTTTTTCCATGGACAGAGCTCTGTTAAGGATTATTTTTTGTGAGAGAAGCTGTTGTTTTTATTGGTACCATTTTAGGGTGCATAGGGTCTTTTTTGATCACTTTTATTGCGTTTTTTGGGAGGCAAAATTAAAAAAATAAACATTTTGCCTCCCAAGGGTTTTTCTTTATGCTTTATGCCATGAAATATAAAAAGCGTGTTCAATTTATTACATTATTTTAATCTTTGTTTTACACTTTTTATGTCCCTGTAGGGACTTGTACAATCACACCTATGATCGCTATGATAAGGCGTTGCAGGACTTGCAATGCCTTATCGCTTGTATTAGAGATCACAATGGCAATGCAGGATGCCTGTATCTGCGTCCTGTTGCTATGGTAACCCGTTGGGCTCTCCGCGATTATACCGCAAGAGTTCAATGACGTCACAGAGGGAATGAGCTCCCTCTGTGAACCATTTAAATGTTGCGATCTACATAGATTGCAGCAGGGAGGGGGTTAACAACTGCGGTCACTGTCCCGATGCACCCCCGCTGTTACAGCAGGAGGCCGGCTATCAGTGACAGCTGGCTCCCGCTGCTGGATAGCGCAGGATCTTTTCTGATCTCTCACTATCCCTAGGGCATAAGGGAAAGTTCTGTTGTTCTAAATACCCCTCTGCCAGGACATACAGTTACGCCCTGTGGCGGGAAGGGGTTGATCAGAACTGCACAAAAAAAAGGTAACATCTCTAATCTGCTTTTGAGTATAACATCCAACTACATGGTAGTGGGAGAGAAGTAAGTGTATTGTGCTTTAATATGAGATAGACAGCGGCACTATAATAGGTATGACTACCATGGCTGGGGTAGTGGGACCTATGCAGTCACACAGGGTGCTGGCTACCAGCTTGTAGGAGGGAGGCATCAGGCGGATATAGGCAGGGGATGATCTTCCCCCTAAGGTCCACCTTGAAAGATGATGTGTCTCCTCCATGCAGCAGCATCTTGTGAGACTACATGAATCATCCTCCTCTGGCCTCTGTCTCCACCCTTCTGATGTTCCGAGGGGCTACTCTCACCCTATCCACTCTGCACAATACGATTGCTTAGTTCTGCTACTGTATTTATGTACTGAGCTTGGTTCTCATACAGTATTCATTGACTGAACTGTTTTGGCTATTTTGCTGCTTTATGCACAAGCAGAATACAGGAAAACTGTAACATATATATTATGCTCTTATGATGGGGGAGAGAAAGGCAGCAAAAAAAATTCTGCACAGGGTGCCATCCAGCCTAAGGTGAGCACCGATGACTACTATAAAGATGACACTGTGTGAACTGCTTAGAACTCTTATAAAGTTGAGACTTTGGGCTCTGTTTTTTATCTCCAGGGTATGACCTTCAGTGGGATAAAAGATGAAAACACAGATATCTGTATACTGTACAGTGTATGTCAGATACATACAAACAATGAATCTAGTCACTTGGAGTCAATTTTAGTAGAAAACACAGTGTGGAAAGATCACGGATTTACACTACTAGTGCCTATAATAATACAGATAGCATGAATTGCTGTGGTCCTGGCTTAAAAGATCACTCGGTTCCTATTTGTTTAAGTCAAGTTCTGGATATGTGAAACGCCTAGGGAGGGATATGGCTTTGTTTTCAAACGAAAGAATAAACTATGACCACGGTCCGTCCAAGCCGCAGCATTAATTAAGTTCTGTGCACAAAAGGCAACTTAGATTGAGACTATATTTAGAAATGTCTTCACATTTAGCAGGATTTGGTCTCCATTTAAGACATTGAATAACATAAGAATGTTTACCACATGCTCAATGCCCAGTTTGGTTTCAGGCGTAATGCAAGAACATCTTGTTCCTGTTCTCCAAGGAGGCACATCAGAAGAAGGCTGATAACCCCAACCTCTCAATTCAACAGAAGTCAAAAGAAAAGCTACATGTACTCTTCTATCTACATTGTATCCTGTCAAAAGAAAGAGGCAGACTGTCTCTTCCCAATTTTATCACATCTGTCTATGTCAGTGTCTTCTAATATTACCATGAGATCGCAAGAACTATACTTTTACGGGCGCTGAAATAAACATGGAAGACAGCTGAAGTTATTGAGAAACTAATAACTAAAGTGGCCAGCTTTCTAAGTATGCCACTAAATAGGGGTCTTATTTCAAAGACAGCTGCTTATGGAAATCCTAGCTTTTTCTTTCTGCCATCTCCCTGTTTAGAGCTGTTAACGCTCTGCCAAGTTGCATGGGACTGTATGAATTGCTGCTTGCAAATTCAACCACAAATTCTCATTTTTTTAACCAATTTGTGGTCTGAACATTCCTTTGTAACATTAACTTCTTGCTACTATATTGGGGACATTGTTTTACGTAACCAGGCTGTTCTCCAGTAATTTATGCAGTGATCACTACAATATGTGTCAAAATAATACTTGCATCTATTCTACTTCAGTTCTATCTGTTCAGTTGTGTCCGACTCTTGGATACGGCTGCTTTCAATTGCCTATATTCAATTTTGTTGTGTTTAATGAAACACCTTTTTAAATGGACACCTTTGAAAACTTTTTTTTAAAGTATTGTTTGCACTTTTACAAATAAGGAGATTTGTATATAGATATTATAAAAAAATATTTCTTCCATTTGGCTTCTACAGCTTGCTTGTAGTGTAATACAACGCAATGCAAACGGATCAATCCCATTCTGATTATTACATTAGATAGTTCTCTGAAAGGTTTATCTGCAGCTTTTGTCACTTCTCCCGAAGCTAATGTAAGCACAAATCTTTAAAATAAAACAAACATAGATCAGATGGGATTTGTGTTGAAGGCACTGGTACAGATCTTGGACAAAATAGTGCAGCTTGCTGAGCTATTTTGTTTGGGAAAATTCCAAAGGGTATATAGAAAGCTGGATGGACCCATTATATTCAATGGAGTCCATCTGGTGCCGTTCAGTTCCCTCAGACGTCAGTTCCATTTTCAGCAGGAATTTGGTTTTCCTGTTGCCATGATGGAACGGGAAAACGGAAACCCATAGCACACATGTGAACATGGCCTTAGATCAAGGCTGAAGAACAAAGTGGGTGTAGCTAGCCTGAAGCTTATGAATATCCAAGGCTACTGTAAGTAATCCTCTATGCATGTGCTGCTACTGATAAAAAGCAAGTTTCTCAAAAACTACTCCACAGATCCCCACAGCAGACATATCACTGTGATCAGTGTGATAGGCACTACCTTATATTGCTCTCAGAGAGGGGTGCAAAAAGATGGTGACATAGTCTCTTTACGTAAGACTATTGAACAGCACCCTGGACTCCATGTACAGGGTAATTATTCAAAGTGTGATTTTATGGAAATTAAGGTGCCTCTTGACCTTCTTAAGGCCCTTTTACACGGCCTGACAGTTGTTTCAGTGACTGCACAAGTGCGGATGTCCCCGCTAAGGTCGTCAGCGCTCATGCAGAGCTTTCATACTGAAAGTCCTGTGGCAGCTCACTGGCTTCTCTTCTGCTTCTCGCTCCCCACTCAGCACTTCCTATGGGAAGCGCTGAGCAGGGAGCTGTCACACAGGACGAGAAGCCATCAAGTGCTAACAAGGTTTTTAAAGCTGATTGAAAAGTCAGCTCAAACAACCATAATTGACAAGTGAGTAATATTTTCGCTTCACACCAAACGATTATCGCTCACTTTCGCTTGTTTGAATGAGTTATGAGCTATATTCGTTCCATGTAAAAGGGCCTTTAGCTGCACAAATGACTGAAGTGAAGATGACCAACACATCGTGCCACTTAGCCAGTCAAACCATAATTTGCACCTTAATTTGCATTGTGCGCAATTTGAATCTAATGCAGTTATGCACACTGATTTGATTTAGAAAGAAAAACAAATAGATTTTCTAAAAAGATGACACATTTTGTTTAATTACTACAATGAATGTAAATCAATCACTTTGACATTAACAGTCTTCTGCTGCTCTAGTAAATACATTGTGTTTTAAATAAAACATGAAAAGTCATAAACAGTGAATAACTTTTGTACGTGTTGTAGAATAATTATACAGTTTAGGCAGATAGGATGGTAATATTAAGCTGAAAGCGTACCTTCACTTTCAGGTAACATTTCAGATTAAGCTGCCATGTGTATATCAGAAATAACACTATTTCTGACCATTATATGATTTGTATTCTGCATTTTCACCAATTTTACCCTATATCTCTAATCTGCAGTTTTTCCTAAGTTGGTGGGTAGAGACTTTGGCTATAATATTTTCTTTATACTGCACGCTGAGAAAACTTTATTCTGCTCCCTAACTCTCACTAACGCCCAAAAAGAAATAAGTGCATCATGGAGGACATTATACAGCAGTACTCAGCAGTGGAGATGTAATTCCAGCAGCTGTGAGAGAAGCTGCAGTAGCAGGTCTGTGTGGGTGCTTGCTTCTGTTTTCCTCTTACAGCTCCCCCCTTTCCCCTCTTTTCCTCTCTTAAATACACATTTTGTTTGTCTTGTCAAACTATATGACTGCAGGTGGTATCATCTGAGACCAACAAGAAATATTTAAAAGAGAATAAAAGTCTTTAAAAGGATTTGCCACATCTTTACATAATTGAATCTGACTACCTACTTATGCAGCAAGCTTTTCACAAATTTCAGCACATTTTTTTTAGCACCCCACACATTCATCAACAATCAGTGCCAATAGTTTCAGCTCCCGATACTAGCAAACAGTCAGGTAGGTTGGCAGTAGAGACTACTCACCTGACAGTTTGCTAGTTTTGGCCACAAAACTTGATAGCACCAATTGTGAGCAAATTTATTTTGCTAATTTTTAAAGCACGTGCGTATTCCGCAAGGCTGTTCCCAGATTTTCACCACTTACAAGACGCCCTGTCCACATGGGGACTTACAATTTACATTTGCCTATTCGTATGTTTTTGGACCGTGAGAGAAAACTAGAATACCAAGAGAAAACCCAAGCAAACACTGGGAAAACATACAATCTTCAAGTAAATGTTGCCCTTGGTTGGATTTAATCCAAAAACCCATTGCTGCAGAGCTGCCATGGGTCTAGATGAGTTAAAATCAGTGAAGAGATGGCTGAAAACTTAGGCAGTCAGTTTAACTTTTATGATGATGTGACAGGTTCTTTTAAGCATGCCAATTATGGGTTTATTATCTGGCTGTCAGGAAAAACATTCTGCACTGAAATAACAATTTTCGAGATCACAGATCTCTGCTAGCGTTTTAATGATAAATCGCAGTAGTAGCAGAATGGTACGATGGTGAGTGCACAATGGTGATGTTGACATTTGAAGGTCAGTAAAAATTACTTACTTCAGCACCTATGCTCCAAACAAGAAACACTTAATGGATAATTTACCTCTCACAAGCTGTGTCTGAAGAGTAATGTAGACTACATTTTTCAGCTACTCGCCACAGTGATAGATAGTCTAGAACAATATTAGTATACACTTCAAGTAGGGCTAAACTCAAAGTAAGTAACATAATATAATTCAAATATGTGTGATAATGTTTCTGCTATGCACTGATAAGGGACAAAGCCCACCAAACAGCTGTCTGATCATAGTTATCTTTTCCATCAGAAGAAGACTCTGGCTTTGGCTTATATTGCCAGTCACGTTACAAGGCCTATAAGAAGTCCTGACATTGACTTGAAGAAATGTTACCTTCTAGTAGGTGGCACTACAGAGGTATTATACCATCTCCCGTTTGCATATTTTTTTCCAGAGGAACATGCATGGCCTTATAAGTCTCCCAACACCTACTATGTGCTCTCCACAAGAAGAAACCATACCCTCCTGACCCAATGTTTCTAGAGGCTTTCAAACCTAGAAACATGTAAGATGATGCAGTTATAATGGCAGCAGACATTATCCTCTAGTCAGTCACCCTGTTTAAGAATACTACAGTTCAAGGCCTGATGTTTAGACACAAACGCTCGCCCGAACATTCATTTGCTCCATCATCAGGCTGTACAAAATGTGCCAATGATCAGATGATTAACGAAAGAATGCTTGTTCTTCAGCTGATCAGCTTGTTTATGCAAACATGAGAAAGCTTTATGGTCAGCAGGAAGATGTGCAGTTGACCCATGATAACAATATGGGACGAATGATCATATTAATGATAGTTCATCCCTATGCCGCAGATCATCTGTCCATGGAAACAAAATGAATGAGTACCAACAGATATGTTCATTGTCATTCAATGCTCGTTTTATTGGCAGATAATCTTCCCATGTAAAAGGAAACCAAAGGTCCTTTTATATGCAACAATTATTGCTTGAACAACTGAATGAATTAACGACTTTTTTTTACATAAAATGCGGTGCATTAAAACACACAGGTATTCTTCTGAAATCCTCTCTATTTCCCTTATTAGCTAAAGTAAACTCAGTATATGTTGTTTGCTTAGGTAGGCGTGTGTTTATGTGAGGGAAACTCTGGCCAGCAGGATTTTAATTAGTGTGAAGAAAATCCATTGTTTTTTGCTGGCATGAGTAAACAAGTAGTCATTGTGTTTGGCAAGGGAAACAAACACCCACCCCTTCAAGTCTTTCAAACTCATGCCATTCAAATGGAGTGAATAGTGAACTACTTAATGATAAGCGACAACTGAGTGAATAGTGCACGATGACCGCACGTTTACATGTAATGATTATCGCTGCCTTTTACTCATTTGAACGAATTTTGAGCGATAATCATTGCGTGTAAATGGGCCTTTACGCTCTCCCACGGCTTAAATACTTCAGTACAAAGAACAATAGATTGCATCCAACTGTACAGCAAATGTACACAAGGCAGCGCATAGTAAGAAAGTTTAGTATCTCTTTGAAATCACACAGTGTATACAACTCACATTGTATATGAATATTTTTATAGGCCATTGAAAATTATCTCTAAAAACAGTGCTGAGTACATGAAAAATGCATGGATTTAAGATGTTGCTCAATGGGAGTAAGGCAAGGATGTATAGTTGTAGTTCTAGATGGCTAGATGGCTGCATTATAAACAAAACTATGTTGCAAAGTCATACTAATGATTCTAGGAGGTTGTAGATCTATAGGGACTTCTTTCTTCCACTTTGATTTTGTGAAGCTTCTGCATCTCCCTCGCAGTAGCTAATTTAGTTCTATTTTTTGTACTTTTAGTCATAAAATGTAGGCATGGAGATCTGTGATAGGTGATGTAAGGCATGAGTTTGTCTCTCCTTGTGTTGAAGGATATTCTTAATCACGACTAAAGTTATAGGGGAATGTTCTCTCAAGGTACAGGGATACCGCTATGAAACAGAAAATGAGGTGGATCTACTTGTAACTGATTTACTTAAAAATATGTTTCTTTAAAATGTTACATTTTGTTATGGTGTTTGATTAGTAAAAAGATAATATAGGATATATATGTTAGTATTCGATATGGCCCATAAATATAGCTGAATGAACCACAGCGGTGGCACACGAAGATTAAGAAAGTTTTGAACACACTTAGTAAAAAAATGTTTCAGCAAAACTCATTAGTATTGTTATTAGTTATACTTTCATCAAATAGTCATCTTTATGTATTGTGTTGGTAATTGACATTCTTAAAAGTATGTGTGCTCTCTGCATCGTTTGCTTTGTGTGGTATGCTACTTGGTATTCTTGAAATGATGTAGAAGATCACTAAGTTTTATCTTATGTGGGTACTTGGTATTCATGGTATTTCTCAGAAATTTCATGAAATATATTTTCTCTGTCACAGAGTTAGTGATGCCTATTGCAAGTTCAGCAGACTATAAATTGAAGCAGGATTGTAACAGTTATTGGGAAAATATGCATATAGTGTATATGAATAAAGTAAAGAGCAGTAATTATTAATAAAGTGTAGTATGAAGCTTACTGTGCCTGCAAAAGAGGTGACAATGGAGGCACAATGAAGAAGGGTCCATTGTATGCATCTATGCAGTTAGCTGAAGACAGATTTCCCTAACAACAGCTTCTCCCATTGTAGCTTTATAGCTGCATAGGGGTTTTCTAGTAAAAATGAACAGAATAGGCTGCTTAAACATATTGCAAAAATGCTTGTAGTCGCCTATTCTATACATTAAATACTAGAGATGAGCGAACGTACTTGTAATGAGTACTTACGCACCCGAGTACCGCCATTTTCGAGTACTTCAGTACTCGCGCGTAAAGATTCGGGGGGCGCGGAGAGGCGCGGCGGTGCGGGGGGTAGCAGCGGGGAACAGGGGGGAGCCCTCTCTCTCTCCCTCTCCCCCCCACTCCCCGCCGCAACCCCCCACGCCGCCACGGCGCCCCCCGAATTTTTTCGCCCGAGTACGGAAGTACTCGAAAATCGCGGTATTCGGGCGAAAAAGGGGCGGGGCCGAGCACGTTCGCTCATCTCTATTAAATACCTTTACTACATTTTTAGCATAGCTATATGATTGCAGAGTTGCTGCAGTGTATGAAGTCAATCTGAGGTAGTCTAAATCAACCTTATTTCTAAAACCAGCCATGCATATGATATAGCCTTCGGTGAATGCTTGGGCTGCAGAGAGGGACTAATAGGAGGCCAGATCATGGTGTCCGTCACAAGCAGGAGTAGAGCGCATACTGTGGCTGTCAATGGGGACAAGTGAGGCAAGATGGCAGTCGCTCCTATAAATTATAACAAAAGACTGCCACGAAAACTGAGGCCTTTTTCCAGAAAAACTTATGTTTGGTACTAATGGTACTTATTTCTTTTGTATTTGTCCTTCAAGTCATAATCTCGATGTCAACTGTCTGGAGTGAACTGCAGGAAAAGATTTTGCATTACACTCTTCTAAATCAATGTTTGGAAGTTTTCAAAAGTGCAAAACATAGCAGGACTCTCACAGTGGAGCACTATCAAAGATGTAACCTTTTCACTAAAACACTGATAAGCTGTTTTATCACAAAGTAATTACATTAGATCATATCAGCTGTCATGTCTAGTAGGATTAGTTTACAGGACTGATAGTGACTACTTCCAGGAATGAAAACAGAGCACAGCAAGGTACAGTAAATGCCAGTCTTTACAGACTAACTAATAATAGTAAAACCGAATATAAAATGGTACCGAATACTACAAGAGCAAGAATGCCCGACTGGCCCTTTACGGGACCACTTTCCCAAGTGGAGCACCCATCCCGAAAAGGACAACCCCACTAAGGGAGAAAGACTGGCACCAATCTGGGATTATCTGGTGACTACTGCACTAACACTAAATCCCTAAAACAAATAAATCTAAAGTACAAAAGCTGACTGACACACAACTCCTAACACTGATACACAAGATTATTTGGCACAGCATATGGCCAGTACACAATCAGTATAACCAGTAACTTGTATTCAGAGATCTGAATAGCACCAGAAAGAACCTGATTGACTGGCTGAGCTATCAATCATCTCAGCCAACCCAACAGCAAAAACCAAACTAAGGGTGCATTCACACGACCGTATATCGGCTGGGTTTTCACGCCCAGCCGATATACGGCGTCTCTCTCTGCAGGGGGAGGAGGCTGGAAGAGCCAGGAGCAGTGCTCTGAGCTCCCATCCCCTCTCTGCCTCCTCTCCACCCCCTTGCACTATTTTCAATGAGGAGAGAGAGGTGGGACGGTGGCGGAGCCAATCCCAGGAACTTATCCCTGCCCTGTTCCACCTCCTCTCATTGCAAATAGCGCAGAGGGGTGGAGAGGAGGCAGAGAGGGGACGGGAGCTCAGAGCACTGCTCCCAGCTCTTCCAGCCTCCTCCCCCTGTAGAGAGGGACGCCGTATATCGGCTGGGCGTAAATACCCGGCCGATATACGGTCGTGTGAATGCACCCTAACAAAGTTACTGATTGGCTGACTGACTATCAATTATCTCAACTAGCCAAGCAGATAAACAGCAGTAGAAATGACTAACCCTTGACTGTCAAAGCTGAGTGATAGGGGATAACGTGATATTCTGGTACAACTCCATTAACTCTTAAATAGTTGTATGTTCAAGTTACACCCCAATTCTAAACAGGAATACCCCCAAATCTACCTGGAATTTCCTTAAGGTCAACAACACATCTAGATAAGGTGGTATGTATATCTTTTAAGATGGACCAATGTTAGACATCCTCTAATTACAAAGCAGCACCTTCAACCTTGCATATTGATAATGAGGGGGGTCACAGAGTTACCAATTAAGGTACTAACGACATGACAGTATTCTGGTCAGCATTTATAAGACAAAACCAGGAGTGAGTCCAAAATACAGAAGAGGTTCACATTTTCCATTATACTTTCATGGGTTCTACTCTCAGTTTTAGCTTAGAAATACTGAAGCAAAATACTGATTAGAATGCTGCAGTGTGACTGAGTCCTTATCCAAAAAATGACTTTGCACAGGAGGACATGTGACCCTGATTACTTTTTCAGAGCAGAGACAGGGCATCAAGTACTGTAGGGACAATTTGGTGACAATTATTATTCTGCAAACTAAAAATTCTCAAGCAGTTGGAGGTTTTTACTTACCTAATATTTATTTACCTTGTCAACAATGAATGATTTTTTTTTTTATTTCAGCAATGCACTAGATTTTTCACAGTTACAAAAAGTCATCAGAAAAAGAAAATTAAAGAGAACTACACATGTGGAACAGATCTGCTCCTCATTAACACAGTAAACAACTATATTATAACACAAGTATTTCTCACAAACCAAAAGATGTGATCTTAGTACAAATAAACGGTCACAGAGTTATTTTGCCATAAGTTCCCATGACATATGTCATCAGATGCGGAAAAAAATACTAATGTGTTAAATACTAAATATAGCCAAATGTGTTTTCATGCAGTCTTTTTAATGTATTCATCATTAATACAGTAGTTGAAAGCAATGTCCATTCGTTTTAAGCATGTTTATCCATTTTCTGTGCATAATGTGCACTTCAAATATACATAAAAGCAGCACATTGGTATAAAAGTGCATGATAAATCCAGTTGGCCCATTTCCTTGCCTGCTTTTTCTCATCATTCCAGCAGCAAATGTACTGCTGTACTGTTCTAAATTCCCAGTGGCTAGGGTATACGCTGACCCCAAGCCAGCAAAGCATCACTGCTAAGGTTCAACTGCCAAAAACATGCTCAGAAGACATTTTTCCATTTGTTCTATTGCCTAAAAAATGCCTGTATGTTTATTAGACTTAATGCAGGGACTTGTAAGGCTGTGTAGGTTTATTCCATAAGGGCTTGGGGATATATATACACTCCATATTATGGGCATAGTTTTTTTCATGTAATATGGAGTGCTGTAGCCCCAATGGTTTGCATTGGGATATTCAAACCCACATTTCTCACGCAGCATATCCTATTTTATCCGCATTATGGCCCTAAAAATGGAAATGCATATTTAGGGCTCCTTCACAAGAGCACTTTTGCATGCAGAAAATCAGCCGTAGGAACTGCAACCATTAAAACCCATAGGTTTCAATAGGTTCACTCACATTGGTTGATTTTCTACAAGCTTTTTCACCACCAGCAAAAGTACATTTTTTGTGTGCATTTGTGCACCCAAGGCTCAATAGAAATCTATGGGGGTGCACAATAGCGCTCCTGTATGTATGAAATCGTGCTCACAACTACACAATTTTGCGGTGTTAATTACTAGGCTGGGTTCTCACTAGGCTGAGGCTGGGTTCTGACATTCTGGATTCCTGGCAGAAATCTTGTGGTTTAGTCGCAGCGAAAAAATGCAAGATTTTCGCCGGGAAAAGCACTGCTTCAAAACCCGCAGCACTTAGCCACAGGTTTTGAAACGGCCTGGCCGCTCACTCTTCCGCTGCGGCTGGCACTCCCATAGAGGAGAGCGTGACTGCAGCGGAAGAGGAAAAAAGATGAAAATGCTGCGGCTAGTGAATCCACGCCACAGTGCCGGCTCCTGCCGGCTTTGCCGCGGCGGATTCGCCGTCCTGTGTGGACAAGATCTCTGAGCAATCCCGTGCACATGGCCGGCTAATGTCGAGATTAGTGGCCGCAGGCGGATTTGCCGCGGCAAAATTCTGGATGGAATTTCCACGGCAAATCCACCCTGTGTGAACCCAGGCTAAGGGAGTGTGAGATAAGGTTTGCTTTCTGTACATTAGTATTTGTAGCTGAAAAACCTGCAATTTAAATAACTTATTCAATAATAGCTTCCAATATAAGAGAATACAATGTTACAGAGCCTTCACTAAAAATGACAATGCAAACTACAAAGTAAAGAGATGTTCTCCATTAACAGGAGAATCAGCTGTTCTCTGCTCAGTGCAACATCACATCCAGGCTAAGGAAATACCATACATTCTTCCACACAAAATAGATTTAGTCACACTTTCCACCCAACCAGCTTAATGAAAGACCCAATGATTTATACTAGCTTTGGTGCTGATTTACTTTTAAATGCAATTGCTTGACTCTTCCCAGTATAATATTTAAAGTTAAACTACTTCTGAATTTAAGTCATGACAACATAGGGATGCCTTTTTAAGATATTGTTCTGAGCACTGAGTAAATGACAGGGCTCAAGAAAAACATCATACATGTAAAATCAAGGGGTGGGAAAAAAATGAATTCACAATGACAAATTTACTGTACTGTATTTTTATGCAGGATACAATTATCCAACACCCATACCATTTATATAAAAAATGGAACTCTTCGCTAAACGATGCAATCAACAAAATTACCAAATATGAATCAAATTCAACCAAACATTTTCAGGCTTTATAGAAACCAACTGTGTTTTAAAAAGCACTCCAGTTTCTCTTTCAGGGAAATCTATAATATGATTCTAATATATTAGAATATCAGTGACCTCTTCTGTGAAGAATCCACTTCTAAAACTTACCCCCTCCAGGCTGTGTATTCTACACTTTTCTTCCAGCCTTCAGGTCACATGAGACATGACCATCACTGGAGAATATGGCACATGTGACTTTACACATATGAGTCTAGAGATATCACTGAAATGTACTTATCAAAAGCAATTTTGAGTGATTGTGACAAAACTTATTTCATGAGATAAGTCGCCTTGAGTCAAAGTCAAAAGATGAAACGAATTCAATGTGACAAATATGCAATGAAACAGTATGATTCTATGTTTAAAATCGAGCTTGTAGGTAAAAGGCAGAGAAATATAACTGAACATCTCCAACCAATTTATCGTGTGATAACTCTTAATAGATAAATGTAATTTCAAATGAACCAGATTATAAATTCCATACTGTATTTGTCCTTTAAAGGGATTTTCTGGCATTAAACAAAATTAAAGTAATAAAAAACTAGTGCCATTTAAATCCCCCTTCTTTTCTAGCACCATGCTCCGGTCATCCCCGCTGGGCTTTCTTTACCTGTCTACAGCAATGACATCCCATCCACACCATGTACTCGCTGCAACTCATCACTTGCCTCAGTAGCACCCTACTGCTAGGGAAGCCAAGCCTGACAGGGATGATTGAAGTGCAGGGTGCAATGGCAGGGAGGTTTAATAGGTGAGTACTTGGCATTTATAAATTTATCCCATTTTCCCTCTTGAGCAAATTTTGCCCATTTTTGGAAAATGCCTGTAGTGATAATTATGTATGGCATGCTTTATGTAAATTTGTTACAGTTGCATAAAGTCTAAATGTTTTAAGATATCCAACTATACTCTGTAAATACAGTAAGTCATAATCTTTCAAACTAGAGGGGTAATAGTAGATGCTCATGGAATATTGGTGGAACAAAATGACCATCTACCATGAAAATCAAAGGTTAGAGTAGCAAAAATATGTTCTCAGAACCTGGTGGTTCCTTGTCAGACAACTGCTGACTGTATATGGACAGTAGAATATGCACTGTCACACTGGAAACGTGTAGTATCTGTCTTCTAATTCTAAATCTGCACCTGCTGCCATGACTGGACCTGAATCTAGAACAGTCAGACATCTGCCCATACTAGCACTGTGCAGTGCTTGCAGAATAACTCATTAAACAGATGGAAACATTGTAAATCTACAGCAAAGACAACAACACTCAACAGTGCATAGAATGCTACAGAGGATGATTGTAAATAAATGCCATAAACACTACATGGCCATGCTATTTGTAAGCTGCTCTGTAAACATGTTTATTACATAGTTGCATTAAATGATACCTGTTGATATCCAAAACAAAAAGATACAAGATGCATTTAAGAAGCCATGATGCCTTTTTAATAACCCGGTAGCTTTAATAAAATGCATGCTTGACAAACCTCCTGGAAAGGCTTAACTACTGTGCCAGCAAACATGACACTTCCATCCTTTTTGGACTATTGTTAGTGTGACCTATTTGTAGTATTTTGAGATTCCCAGAGAGGTTGTCACTTCCAAACTGGGCAAATTGGCTCAGGTTATGAAATGTTTCATGTTTCTGAACTGGGACCTTAACGATGACTATACAAATATTTTAGAGATTCTTGTTTTAATTCACTCTACCCATGTATAATATATTTTTCGGAGTAATTGCTCCTTAGGTTAAGAGCAACAGTCAATGTATTGAAAGGGTTTTCCTATGAAGACATACTTGATCAGCTGTTATTGCTGGGGGATGCCTTGTTTGGCTTGGACAGGATGGTTTTGCTAGCACAACTGTAGCTCTTACTTTTTGGTTTATAAAGGGGTGCAAGAGTGGAAGACACCCTCCTATCCTTCTATAATGTCTTTATGCCCTAATAGGATAGATGAACAGGTGTTGCCTTGATGGTGAAGTCTATGGAAACAATCTTGTGTTTGCTCTGCTCCCAGGCTTTAATACTAAATACTGCAGACTTTTTCATTCTTTGCATGCAAATAAACAGAGGGTAGCTGAAGTGAATGGTGCTAGTGCTGTTAATACATTAATTAAAGGGGTTGTCCCGCGAAAGCAAGTGGGGGTATACACTTCTGTATGGCCATATTAATGCACTTTGTAATATACATCGTGCATTAAATATGAGCCAAACAGAAGTTATTCACTTACCTGTTCCGTTGCTAGCGTCCTCGTCTCCATGGTGCCGTCTAATTTCAGCGTCTAATCTCCCGATTAGACGCGCTTGCGCAGTCCAGTCTTCTCCCTTCTGAATGGGGCCGCTCGTGCCGGAGAGCTGCTCCTCGTAGCTCCGCCCCGTCACGTGTGCCGATTCCAGCCAATCAGGAGGCTGGAATCGGCAATGGAATGCACAGAGCCCACGGTGCACCATGGGAGAAGACCTGCGGTCCACCATGGGTGAAGATCCCGGCGGCCATCTTCGCAAGGTAAGTAAGAAGTCACCGGAGCGCGGGGATTCGGGTAAGTACTATCCGTTTTTTTTTTTTAAAGCCCTGCATCGGGTTTGTCTCGCGCCGAACGGGGGGGGGGGGGCTATTGAAAAAAAAAAAAAAAAACGTTTCGGCGCGGGACAACCCCTTTAATGTACAGATGTGTCCACCTTTATCTTAAGGACTCCAATTTCTTATTAAGCAAATTCATTGTACAGGGGGTGGCCAAAATATGGAAACACTGTATGAAATGCATGAGATTTTAACCAGTAGTGCTGAGCTGCCATTTTGACCCCTGCTTAGCTGAGAGCTTTCTTGCCAGACTTGTGTTTACTTCACCTCTTGCCCTGCTCTGAGTGGTTTTGAGAGCCAGTTGGTAACAGCAGTTGAGTGGCTCAAACCTCTGACCAATGGAACCATGTGGCTTGGGCAGATGTTCACTTCTGCTCAGCAGCATCTGTCATATTACCTCCACTTAAGTTACATGGGATTATAAATCATATTTCAATAAGACATGTAGAGACCGATTTTAAGGCATTCATTTCATACGGTGTTTCCATATCACAAAATGCTAGCAATAGCATTTTCAAAAAGGGCTCTAGGTCTTCTCCAGGTAATTTTAGACCAGTAAGTTCTGCAAACATGGTGGAAAGTATGTTTGAGAGACTCTTAAAGCATTATATACAGGAGTATGAGACAGCAAATAATATTATAAGTGATGGTTTTACTAATGTTAGAAGTTGTTTATTGGGAGAGGTGAGTAGGAGCTTGGCTAGAGGGGCAGCTGTGTGATATAGCGTTTATGGATTTTGCAAAGGCATCTGACACGGTATCTTATGGATGTCTAATGGGTAAATTAGATAAGGTCTATTGGTTTGGAAAGTATCATTTGCAATTAACCCTTTCCAATCCACTGTCTGACATGTGAAGACATTATGATTTAAGGCTGTACAGCTCTGATCTTGGAAGACGTCTGTCGGGGTTTCTCTTACTGTTTATTGCCAGCCACTCTGCTGTCGGAGCCTATCCAACGTGTCACCTCATGCAGTACTGGCTTTAGCGAGCATATAGCGCCATTGTATAATGGCAGAAAAAGAGTAAGCCCCCAAGGAAAAACCAGGATACAAATTGGATTGGAAAGGGTTAAATTGAAAACTGATTCGGGGCGATACTGAGAGCTGATATTAATGAATTTTACTCAGAATGATCCCCATTTATAAGCGGTGTACCCCAAGGTTGAGTGCTGGTTCCTCTATTATTTTACTTTTTTATTAATGATATAGAAGATGGGATTAATAACACTGTTTCTGTTTTTGCAGACGACACCATGCTGTGTAACATTATGTAGTCTATGGAAGATGCTCGTAAATTACAAGCACACTTGGACAAACTGAGTGTCTGGGCATCTATATGGCAAATGAGGTTCAGTGTGGATATCTGTAAATAATCTGTATTCATCTGGGTACAAATCATCCTTATGTACCTCATGTATTAAGGGACTAAAACTTGAAGAGTCACTTCTAGAGAAGGATCTAGATGTGCAGTACTTTTAGATGATAGATTAAATAACAGCAACACAGAAGAGCAACAAAAACTGAAAAGAGTTTTAAAAATCTTAGTTATGAGGAAATATTAAGAAAATAAACCTTTTTCGTCTTGAGAAGATACAGGGAATAAACAAAAAATATGGACAAAATATGGAAACACCATGTGAAATGCATGGGATTTTAATCATTAGCACTGAGCTGCCTTTTGTCTCCTGCTTGGTTGAGAGCTTTCCTGCCAAATTTGTGTTTACTTCACCTCTTGCCCTGCTCTGGGTGGTTTGGGGAGCCAGCTGGTAACATCAGCTTAGTGGCTCAAACCCTTACCCAATGGAACCTTGTTGCTCAGGCAGATGTTCACTTCTGCATGGCAGCATCTGTGTCATATTACCTCCATTTAAAATCGGTCTCTACATGTCTTATTGAAATATGATTTATAATCCCATGTAATTTAAGGCATGCATTTCGTATGATGTTTCCATATTTTTGTGTAGGAGATATGCTTAACCCCTCCACTCTGGAGTCATTTTTAAATTTTCCTTCTTTACCACAAGAACTGTGAACTTGTGGAATAGACACCTCAGGAGTTGGTCGGAGGTTTTAAAAAAAGATTTAGATGATTTCCTAAAGCAAAATAATATTAACACTAATGAAAACATATAGAATTTGGTTCTGGCAGGTGATCCAGTATGATCACTGCTTGGGATCTGAAAGGATTTACCTCTCTGTCTTTGGGGCTGCTTGGCTTATGTCTAATTGGGTGAAACAAGGTTATTTAGAGGGTACCAGTGTTTGCTTATGCCATTCATTTTGTCAACATCCTTTCCTATCCCTTGGTTGAACTTGATTGACATAAAGTATGTCTTTTTTAACCATACTAACTACAGCTGCCTAAGGAACTATATTGTTTCTTTAGCTTTCTACATTTGCTTGTAGCTGTTGCGTTCATTAGTTTGATGGCTATCACCTACATAATGTCTGAAACAAACTTAGGAACATTTTTACATATGATTCAACCATGATGCAATTCGATTATGTCTTTGTTGCTCAGGAAAGTACATATTTACTTGTCTTCAGGCACATTGCATGTCGGTGTCATAAGTCTGTAAACATCTCCTAGCTGTGCGTCGTTATACTGTGACACAGAATATATGCTTCATAAATCAAAAAGATGCAAAAGGAAATTTAGATTACGTTTGTACCATTCTTCAGGGACAAGTCGGATTTTAAATATTAACAGCATCTTAGTGAATTTCTAAATTGTTGTAATCTTACAGTACATTGTGCTTGTTCAGGCTTAAAATGATGGGATATAAATAACTGAATATTCTAAAGCCCTTATGATTCCAGAAAAGGAATGTGTAAGGTGATTTTCTTTCAATAGGAAAGAATAGAAAATGTTCTTGCATGGTGAGAGATATGTAGATAATGGGAAGGCATATATCTATCTGAATATAACAGGAAATGGAAAATGTGGCAATGCCATACGTCTCCATGTATGTACTTAATGGTCTTATAGTATTCAGACACTTTGGTATGGAACTTGAAATTTAGTTCTGGGAGCCTCTTATTTCTCGTGATCATTTTTGAGATGTTTCTACACCTTCTTTGGCAATCACTGAAAAGGGCCTATACTTCCTGTATCAGTAAATATATGGCCATTTTCAGTGATTGTTTGCTTTTATATATTCCTTTCTGTGATACATTTCTATTAGTGTTGGGACTCACAAAAAGCGAGGAGCCTTGACATGGCTTGTGAGATCAAGTATTTTGGCCAAAAGCCATCTAATGCCTCACTTTTATTATGTATTATTCACATGCAGTGCTGCTTTTGGACACCAGGGAAGCCTGGGGTGGCAGCACCAAAGTGATTCACTTTTTGAGGTACAGGGCAACCCGCCGAACTGATATGGCGTCACTAATAGGTTGCTAGCCTGCATGGTGCACTACATTTATCAGAAGGTCTGGCACCCTGTATCTACTCTGTGTAGGAGTATACACTAAGCAGCCACCCCTCTCTATATTAGGAGGTTGTTTGAGTGGCATCATCGTTGTCCTCCAAAGGTGTAATTGGCTCCCTCATTTGGCAATTCGGCTGCCTGCATGCTGAGGTGGTGCAGATATCTGCCCTCCTCTATCACGAAGTATATGGCCATTTTCAGTGATTGTTTGTTTGTTTATATATTTTCCTTTCTGTGATACATACAACTTGATTTAAAAAGACTGTCTATATAAGGTCTCACAGCTCACAGCTCACAATGCATATCAGAGCCAAGACTCAAGGCTCATTTACATGCAAAGACAATCTTTCAAACAACTGAAAGATTGACAGTTTAGTGATCATTTTGCATAAAGTACTAATAGACAATAATGGCCATTAAAACTTTATCAGCTTCATTTGCATGAAAATGAGCCTCCAAGAGCTGCTTGCAGAACTCAGCAGGTGGTCTGAGCTCTGCAATCAGCTCCTTTGTTCTCACCTGGGCTGTTACTGGCTGCTGGCATGAATACAGTGTAATCAGCCGCTCCCGTGGAGAACAGTGTGCAGTCTGTGTTATCTACTCTCTGGCTGAACAATGGTTTTTAAGCTCACCCTAAAATCATTGTTCAGCTGTAGAGTAAACGATGGGAGCATTTACACACAATGATTATCACTCATATGCCATTGTTTTAACGAATTTTGAGTGATAATCATTGCGTCTAAATGGGCCTTAAGCCATGAAGAAGAACTACTTCTGGAGCTCAGAGATAGTATTGTGTGGAATCCGAGATGTAGAGAAGGCTACAAAAATGCCTACTGCACTGAAACTTCCCAAGTGCACAGTGACATTTATAATTCTTAAATAGAAGAGGTTTGGAATGACTAGGACTCCTCCTAGAGCTAACTGACTCAGCAAACTAAGTAATTGGAAGGGGGAGGGGTGGTTCTTGGAAAGAGAGGTGACCATGAACCCAATGGTCTCTCTGGCTAAGCTTTAAAGATCCTGTGTGCAGATGGAAGAAACTTCCAAAAGGCCAACCATCCCTTCACTGCAGCACTCCAAGAATCTGGCCTTTATGGCAGAGTGGCCAGAAAGAAGCCTCTTCTCAGTAAAAGACACACAAAAAAGACCATCTGGAGTTTGCCAAAAAGCACCTAAAGGACTCAGACTGTGAGAAGCAAGGCTCTCTGCTCTGATGAAACCAAGAATGAACTTCTCGGCCTCAATTCTAAGCGTTATGTCTGGAGAAAACTAGACACTGCTTATCACCTGCCCAATACCATCCCTATCGTGAAGCATGGTGTTGGAATCATCATGTTCTGGGGTGGTTTTCAGTGGCTAGGACAGGGAGACTGGTCAGGTTTGATGGAAAGCTGAATGGAGAAAAGTACAGAGAAATGTTTAATGACAGCCAAGTCCAGAGCACAAAGGACCTCAGACTGGGCAGGAAGGTTCACCTTGCAAGAAGACAATGACCCTAAGCAAACAGCCAAGACAACACAGGAGTAGCTTAGGGACAATTCTGTGAATGCCCTTGAGTGGCCCAGCCAGAAAGATGACTTGAACCCAATCGAACATCTCTGGACATACCGGATAATGGCTGGCCATATACGGTCCCCATCCAACCTGACAGAGCTTGAATAGAGTTACAGAGAACAATGGTAGACAATCCCCAAATCCAGGTGTTCAAATCTTGCGGCAAGAATGGTAGACAATCCCAAAATCCAGGTGTTCAAATCTTGTGTCATCACACCCAAGAACACTGGAAGCACTGCCAAAGGGGCTTCAACTAAGTACTGAGTGCGGAGTCTGATTACTTATGTCAATACAAAATATTAGTTTTTTATTTTTTTTTAAATGACAGATTTCTAACACTCGGTTTTTACTTTATCGTTATGGGGTATTGAGTGCAGAATAATAGTGAAAAACCTGAACTTTTTTTTTTAATACATACCATAACAAAATGTAAAAAGTGAAATGGTCTAAAGACTTTCCAAATGCATTGCAGCTGTAATCTGGGGGTACTATGCTCATTAAGTACATACTATTACTGTAGAAAGGACTCAGCAATAACAGGGTAAGACATTTATAAACCTCTGGCAAGCAGACTCCGAAATAAAATGTCCGACAAAGTGATGTCAAGACAAAATAATTGAATGTATTCTATATTTCATTTAAACATTTCAGCCTTCAGAAAAAGGAACAATTTTCTAATTAACATCACAACTATGTTGGCTCCTACGTCTGTCACAAATAAACAGGAAGGAGAACATTTCCTCCTGCTGCTGGCAAATGAGAGTTGGAAAATGTACTATGGAATAAACAAAATCAATTATTTATTGAAATGACTTCTGTGTGGCAGTATCACATGAGTAATCAAAAGCAGATCTGCTGAGCTAATCTAAAAGTGATACATAAAGACAACGTCTACCTGTTCTGTTTTTTTTTTGATCATACATACAAAATACAATACCATATTAACCAAAAATATTTTGCAGTGCTGTACTTGAAATTCCATGGCACAAGCGCGTGAAAAGTGCGCTTCTATTAGAAACAATGGTTTCCTATAGATGCGTTCACATGAAAGAATTTTAGATGCGCTAAATACTCGCACCAATCAAAGATAGGACATGTGACTGCAAAGCTTGCATCTAAGGTCCGTAGTGCAAGAAAAGATAGGACCTGACCTATCTTTGGTGCGTGTTTTCCATAGACTTCTATAGGAGCTGGATAACATGCATCTCTGATCGTGTGAAAGGGCTAATTAAAATAGCTGGAAGTCACCTGTTCATGTGATCTTTTCACGCGCCTATACTGTGCTAAAACAGCACTCGTGTGAACGAGATCTTAGGCCTTAGTCACACGGGCATTTTTTCGCGCAATTTGCGGATCGCATGACGGATGCGCATCCGCAAATCACGTGACCGGGGCCAAAAAATCGCCCGAAAAATCTGCTCCTAGCCGCGTTTCATTAGAAACGGGCCGGAGCTGTCCAACGCATTGAATTCAATGGAGCCGGCAATACAGCCGGCTCCATTGAAAGCAATGCGCTGCGGGCGAGCGCGGGATGAATTGTCGGGAAGGGCTTAAATATATAAGCCCTTCCCTGCAATTCATCCAGAAATGTGTAACAATAAAAAAATATATATACTCACCTTGTCCCGGCAGACGGAGTTCAGCGCGGCCGGCCTGCAGTGGGTGTGAAGGGGGTGTGAGTCGGACCTGCCCCTGATTGGCTCAGCGCTGAGCCAATCAGAGGCAGGTCTCACTCACACCCATTCATGAATTCATGAATGGGTGTGAGTGAGACCTGCCTCTGATTGGCTCAGCGCTGAGCCAATCAGGGGCAGGTCTGAATTCATGAATGGGTGTGAGTGAGACCTGCCTCTGATTGGCTCAGCGCTGAGCCAATCAGGGGCAGGTCTGACTCACACCCCCTTCACACCCACTGCAGGCCGGCAGCGCTAAACTCCGTCTGCCGGGACAAGGTGAGTATATATTTTTTTTATGTTTACACATTTCTGGATGAATTGCAGGGAAGGGCTTATATATTTAAGCCCTTCCCGACAATTCATCCTGCGCTCGCCGGCAGCCCATTGCTTTCAATGGAGCCGGCTGTATTGCCGGCTCCATTGAATTCAATGGGCAAACATCGTTATTCTCTGCCACAGCTGTTACAGCTGTGGCAGAGAAGAATGATTTGTCTTCTATATGTTCTCAATGGGGTCGGTGCTGCTGCCGCCGGCCCCATTGAGCGCATATAGAGAAGAGAACAGGAATCGCAGATCGCAGATAGGTGCGATCTGCGATTTCTGTTCTATAATTTATCGGACGAGCGCATAAAAAGCGCTCATGTGTCCGATACCATTGCAAAGCAATGGTTTTAAAAAATCGCCTCACGCATGCGCAAATCGCGTGAAAAAAACGTCCGTCTTACTAAGGCTTTAGAGTGACTCACCAGTCATGGGCAAACAAAGATGGCCTCTGACTACCTGATGCATACTGCATTAGTTTACATAATTAGACAAAGACATTGCATGCTGTCTTACTGGCCAGTGCTACACACATGAGCATCACTGGCCATTCAATGTAGTATGTGGCATCTTACACTAATAATGCATACTAATGGACAGTATGCATCCAGTAGTCAGTAGGGGTGTGGCCATCTTTGTTTGTCCAGCAATGGAGGCTTGCTTTAAAGGGATGCATAACATCTGAAGAAAAGATCTACTTTTTTTTTCTGGGAAACAGCACCACTCTTATCTGTGGCTGATGATGGCTACTGCAATTCAGTACTATTCACTTGAATAGGACATAGATGCAATACTAGACATGGCCAATAGACACGAGTGGTGGTGTGTCAGATAAAAGCAGACACTTTGATTTATACTCTTAATTTTTAATGTGCATCCAAAAACAAATTTAAGTGAAGGACAACAGATCATTTATAGAATATATAGAGTATAATACGTTGGGAAAAAATGTAATTTATCAATTTAGTGGGGTTTTTTTGTATGTACAGATATTATTTAGTGCTATCATGCATTTATCTCTGTTGGCTTGATGAAGAAGCCAGTATCTCTTTGAAACACATTATCTTAGATTAATAGAAAGTTAATGAAGTATATGTCACGGAGTGCTGATTACTTTATATTTATAGCAATGTGGACACTTTCATCTCTTTTGGTGAGTGCACTTATTTATTCTTTTGTAAGGAACTCATCTTCTACATCAGAGGTGTAAGTTCTTCTTTGTGGCAAAGATTAATTAGAACTGTTGAATAATAGTTTGTGAAACCCATATTTTATATATTATAGCACAGATATTACTTTGCACGAATACTGGTAAAGGAGAATAAGCCCAGTTTCACATCTGGGTTGGAACCTACAGCTGGAGGTTTCGTCACAGATCCAGCTCAAGATACTGGAAGAAAAGGCACTGCATGCAGCGCTTTTTCTTCTGACCAAAACCCCGGCAGCTGGACGGAAAGTGGGCGGACTCCATTATAGTCAATGGGGTTCATCCGGCGCTGTTCGGTTCTGTTCAAAGATAGAACCGTTTAGTTGTGGGGATTCTTCTTTCCTGCTCCCCAAATGAAGCAGGAAGGTGAAACTCCTAACACAGATGTGAGACCACCTTAATGCTTTCGCTTGTTCTTCATATACAAAGACACACAGAAGAAATAGGTTAGAAATAACTAGAGAAAGTACAAAATCTATATCACAATCCCTAAAATTAAGAAGAGCCACAGAGGCTACATAGTGTAAAGCAACCCCAACACATGTAAGATGACCGTTAAGCAATAAACTTGACCCTACTTACACAAGTCCATGGATTGATTAGCAGCTACTTCATAAATGCTAAAGCAGAAGAGCCCTAAAGGACAAATGGGTAAAACTGGGCAGGAAGACACATTTCTGAGTATATCCCCAAATGCAAAAAATTTAAGGAAGACTACCATGGAGCCATTGCTTGGAGAAAACTCAGCCTGGTAGGACGCAACCCCTTTGTTATTTCCTGTGCCAGACTCAGTTCTTCAGAGGAACTACATTGGTCACAAGCAAGGTGGTGCGTAACTGGCCCAAGAGTCATGGAAAGTGGAAAGCAGGAAATCAACAATAATTTCATCTGTCCTGGATGGTGAAATCTGGCACTATAATTGAGGGGCCTATGTTGATGTTTGCTATGGGACCCACTCTTTTCTATGTACACAACTGTTTGCTCCTGCTATAATTTGACATTGAATGCTATAAAAAGTACTCTTCTGCTCAGGTCCCTTCTCTATGGCCAAAAATAAGAGCTGCTATGTGAGAGGGGTTCTTGTCCCGGCAGACTAGACATTCATGTAAATGGCCATCCTATAATACTACATTTCTCCTGTAGCAGCCACTTCAGGAAAAATGTCTTACTGGCCTGCAATATCAGCTGTTTTCTGAGGGTGCTGAGAGCGAGACCCAAGGGACATCAGCTATTCGGCCTGGGCACTACATTCTGAAAGGAGTTTAGCATGTTGGAACAACAGCTTTAATCTAAAATAGTTTGTCTATAAGTACATTTTAATTCAAGTCAATCTATAATGTGACATAAAAGCTATTTAGTAGGGTTTCTCTTATAAAAATTACCATAACGTTATGCTTACCGGTTCATTGTTAAAGCTATTTAATCTGCAGACATCAAAAAAAGTTTTAAAGAAAAAAGAAACTGTTTTGGACTCTGTCTCACTAAGGGTCAGAGGTCTTTTCACTGCGCCAAGACTAATGCTGACCTCTGGCTGCACTTTATGTGATAACAGGCTAGATTTATTATTATGTCCATTTAGATTAAAAGCTTAACATTTTAGGAGCCATTAAAAGGCACAAACAGCAGTGACTTTTTAACATTTCAGTATGAAATAGTGGTATGCTGTAAGGGTAGATTGTTTACAAACTATACTCTGCTTGCAATATCCATACTGAACTCTGGAACTATTTTGTACACCAGCAAACATCTGTTGGAACTGTCTAAAAAACTTGATTCAAATAGAATTACAGCAACATAAAATTGATACATGGCGTTTATGCAAATGGTCATACTCTTTGCCAACTAGACATCAATCCTAGTGATAAGTGATAAGCGATTTATGTTATATTCGGTTTGCATCAGGAAAGGGCTGATTTCACGAAAATCAACGCAAATTGGGATGATCGATTCCGACTCCCATTAAAGCCGATGAGAGTAAATATCTGATTCACTGATTTGCCCAGCAGACAGTTCCCAATGCAGCAAAGGAAAACTATTTGCATGAGAATAGTGCCACATATCTGCAGAACACTATGCTCCTCCAAAATTTGGTAGTCCCACAAAGGGTCTACTTGAGTAAAAATTGCACCAAGGATGACAGCAGGTGTGGTGTTTGTTTGAAAAGCAATGTCTAAAAATTTCCAAAGAAAAACTTTACAAGTTTGACAGAACAGCTAAGCACGGGCCTCCTATTCCTCTTACTCCTAGAAAAAGCAGTAGAGTAACCAAAAATTACATCAAGGGAGACAGTAGGTACTGCTTGTTTTATAAGCAATGTCATGAACTTTCCAAGGACAAAGTCTACCAGGTGAAAAGAAGACTCAAGCACGGGACTGCTCCAAGGAACAGCTGTTGAGCTATCAAAAATTACAATAGGTAAGATAGCAGGTATGGTGCTTGTTTTAAAAATAATGTCATTTTGCAAAGGACAGAACAGCTCAGCATGGGCCTGCTCCAAGGAACAGCTGTAAAGATAAAGCTCTTTCTTGTGATTCTGAAAATATTTGTTTTGGGGGAGAAGGAGGAAACATGGCAGAAGCAGGAGGAGAGCAGCAGCATTTCCATCACCACCAGCAGAACAGCACATTGAGAGCAGAGTGTCCTTCTTGTGGAAACATGAGAGCTATAGCTCCAAATTTCCATATTAACATATTTTTCATTTGGGGGTAAATAGGAGGATGAAACATGGTGTAAGCAAGAGAAGGAGAGCAGCAGCACCAGCATCAACACCGGCGGCAACAGCACCTTAGGGCAGAGTCTGCTCCTCATGGAAACATGTGAGTGATAGCTCTGTATTTCCATATTGACATGGTGGACACAAGAGAAGGAGAGCAGCAGCAAGAGCAGCACCTTGAGGACACAGTGTGGTCTTTGATATAAATCTATGCTCAGTCATATGTGAGTAAAAATTACCAGTATACTAATTAATCAGTGGAATCTGCCATGGGGGTACAGAAGTCAGGTAAAATCCATGCCTGGTTCATTTTTATAAATGACAGGAAATCCACATTGTCTGTGGACAGGCGGATGTGTCTACCAGTTATCACCTCCCCAGCTGTGCTGAACACCCTTTCTGATAGCACACTGACAGCGGGGCAGGTAGGCACCTCTAAAGCATGTTGTACAAGCTCATGTCACTCGTCCAGACAGCATGTGGCCCAAAAATATGGCTGTGTTAATGGTACAGGCTATGATTGGGTAATTTTTGTTACTGGGGGTGGGATACCACAGGGGTCAATATTGGACCCTATTCTTTTTAATATACTATAGTTTAGAAAAAAGACAGTTAATAATTATGTATAAATATATCAGGGGATAATACAGAGATCTCTCCTGTGATCTGTTTATAGCCAGGACTGTGACTGTAACAAGGGGGCGCCCTCTACATCTAGAGGAAAGAAGGTTCCTATACTAACATAGAAGGGGGTTCTTTACTGTAAGAGCAGTGAGACTGTGGAACTCTCTGCCTGAGGATGTGGTGATTGCAATATGATAGGTTCAAGAAGGGCCTGGACGCCTTTCTTGAGTGTAATAATATTACAGGTTATAGTTACTGATTACTTCAGGAGGGTCGGTGATCCAGCGATTATTCTGATTGCCAGATTGGAGTTGGAAAGGAATTTTTCCCTCTAAAATAAGGAAAATTGGCTTCCATCTCATTGTGTTTTTTCTTCCTTCCTCTGAATCAACATTGAGGGGTAATAGGCTAAACTAGATGGACATATGTCTTTTTTCAGCCTTACACACTATGTTCCTATGTTACAGATGCAATAAAAGGTGTAAGCTGTTGCAAAACTTGCAAGTGTTATATTTGCCGAGCAGAGCACCAGCAAGTAAAGAATGCCCACATTTTAAGTCATAAATAGAAAGTGCTGTGACCGGCGCAGCAATGGCAAAAAATAGTGCACACGTTTCATACATTTTTTGCATGCTAAGACGCCAAAACAGTTATCTGTGTATGGATTCTGGCTTGGTTTTGAATTCCCAATCATTGTTGCAGAGACCTGTATAAAGGGTCTATGCTGCCATCCAATAGGTGGCGCTGCAGAGGTATTGGTCATCTTCCTTAGGCCGCCTGCACACGTGCGGAAATCCCACAGTGGGATTATCCGTGGGATTTTCGCCACTGAAAGCCTGCATAGGAGTGCATTACAATACGCACTCATATGCAGACGGCCACGGTTTGGCCGCGTGAAATGTCGCGCGGCAAACAAACCGCGGCATGTCCTATTTCTGTGCGGGGCTCGCACAAAAACGTCACTCACCCGGCCGCCGGCTCCGGTCTGCGCATGCGCCGGCTGCCCGGCAGCCGGCACATGAAAGAGTCGGGGCCGCCAGGAGCAGGTGAGTACGCGCTCCTCCCTGCAGGCGCTGGGGTCGGGTACCGCGGCGAGAATTCTCGCCGCCAGATCCGACCCGCCTGTCTGCAGGCGGCCTTATTTGAATATCTTTCCCAGAGGAGCATGAATGCCCCTTTAAGTTTCCTTTCTCACCTTCTAGGTGCCCTCTTTTAGTAGTGATGATACTCCTCTCAAAAACGGTGTAACAAGGTAAAAATACATGACACTTCTTCTTACGCAAAGACAATTATAAATACCCACCATTGTGCGCTCTCTGCTGGTTGGCCTGATAAAAGTTAATTTTTCAGCCTGTTTAAGCCCTGGGCTTGCAATAGTTCTTCATTTCCTCTGATATAGAACATAAATATCCAGCATTGTACTGACATAAAACACAATTGTGCATGGAGTACATATCTGAAAGGTTCCTTTACTCAGTATAATTTGCTTCTGGTGAAGCACAGTAAGAAAACATGTCATGTTGAAAGGTTGCTCTTTTCTTGAACCTACTTCTCAAGTACTTATAATACTATATGATTCTGATGATTTTTATGCAGTAATTGCTTACATACCAAAAATATCTAAATTGTTCCGTTTATAGCTCAAGGTCCAACTTTATTATACGTTAATAGTAATATATTCTAAAGCATCACAAAATGTGATTGTAAATGCAGTCATATGGGGAATTAGACTAGATTATGGAAGTGTTATTCTTACAAGCTATGCATGAGTGTAAATTCATTGTCACAGATGACAAATCCATAGCAGTTTCCCATGTCAAACATTTATGGCATAGGTGGAAGGGAGAGTGTGTCATGCATGTCTGTTGCTCTCACCATTCAAAGATAGCGGAGTTACAAAAAAAGCTGAGCATTTCTGGACCTACTTCAAATATCCAAGGTTGAAATACCCTTTAAATATCAATTACAGGTCTATTACACAGTGGTCATTGATTGAAGTTACTTAATTAAAATCGACTGTTTACCATAACATACACTGTTATTAAGGACTGCCATTTAACCCTTTCCAATCCAATTTTGGATTCAGGGTTTCCTAAAAGGCTTTCTCTTTTTGCTGTTATACAACAGTGCCATCTGCTGGCTAAAGCCAGTGTGTGCGCCAGCAGAGTGGCTGGCAATAGATGGTAAGAATACCCTGTCGGTCATCTTCTGACGTTAGAGCTATACAAGCTTCAATCAGAATGTAGTAAGACGTCAGACAGTGGCTTAAAAAGGGTTAATACCGGTATCATTGTATGATATAATACACAATTCTGCATACTTTTATTATCCTTTAAAAATCTTTGGATATGCAATAAACAATGGCCATCCTTTTGTCAGTTTGGCCACTTTATTTGAATGCAATGACGCACTGTGTGGTCATATATATATATATATATATATATATACATATATATATATAACTGTTTCAATTAAATACTATTACTTTATTGCAGTGCTTTGAAAAAAATTGACATTTTAGAATAATGTATGGTGCCAATTCAATTTTGGTTTGCCAGACTTTGTTTTGCTTGAACTTTGTATCTACAGAGTTTTACAGCAATTTACTTGCCAATGCATTTCTAACTTCCTCAGTTCTATGCTTAGTTGGCTATACAGTAATTTAGCATTCAACCATTTATCCTTAATGCCTGCATAAAGGTTTCAATTAATAATTAACTTGTGTTTTAGACAGGACTCCTGACCCACCATAATTCATTAGACTTCACCACACCGCTTCATTTTCTTCATAACTAATAATCATGTGATATTTGAAGTACCAAGAGCACTACCGGCATAACATAATTTACAGCTTCCAATGTAGATCTGCTGATATCAGTAAGATATAGTTGGACTTGCTATTATGGGATGATCTGCTATATATTGTAATGACAATTAAGCAGCAAGCATCTCTTTTGCTTCTTTCAGCTCCTTTCCATAGTCACGCTAATGATTAATAGTTGGGAGAGATTGTGTAGAGTAGGAGGATTCCAGGAAGGCAATTCATTATTTCTCAAGTACAATAATACATAACTTCTGCATGTATAGAACAGCAAAGTCATGACATCTTTATGTTTACTAAAGGCTTTTGTTTATTCATATTTGTACTCCCTAAGGGCCACTTTGAGGCACTGTAGTTTTTTGCAATCTTCGTATGGATGGTATTCTTTCTCAGCTCTTTGGTTTTCCTTTTTAATAATGTTATTTTAATTAACAATATTCAGCTGAGCTACAGATTTCACAACTTTAAATAACAGTGGTGGAGGACCTGTGGCCCATGGTGCCCCTGTGGGGCATCCAACCATCTGGACATAGAAATGCTTCTCTATGTGTGATTGCTCACAAGTAGTTTCCATGTCAGAGATAAGAGGATTGGCATGGGACTCAAGAGCAAGGACTTCTAAGGGTCCATTGTGTTGCCATCTTTCGGTCCTCCATATAACTGGGGAATGGTGTCCTTTGACTTGTCTGGTGCTCCAAATGGGGTATATGAGTTAGAGTTGACCATCTACGTATGCACCTCTCTCTATTGCCATTTGTGGGAGCTGTGTAATGCTAGGCCACTAGCACAACACCAATAATCTACACTAGAGAGCCACATGGATATATGGTCTCCTCTCTAGTGAGCTGATTGGGGATGAAGTGGACCCCCATTCTACCAACAGGTAATAATCCTGGAAGCAAAACCTGTATATCTTTGACATTTATGACACATACTTTTCATCTTTATATACAAAGGTGAAAGCCCTCACTGGCTGACTCACTGACTGACTCTCTCACTGACTGATTGACTGACTCGACACTAATTCTCTAACTTCCTGGTGTCATACAAACATGAAATTTGACACAAACATTCTTCAGGTCCTAGATAGGAAAAGTAAAGGGGTCACAACTTGATTATTCAATGCTAAGTGCAAAAGTATTAGCACCCCTATGTAATGTACCTAATATAATTCTCCAACTTCCTGGTGTCATACAAACATGAAATTTGGCATGACCATTCTTTAGGTCCTGAATAAGAAAAGTAAAGAGACCACAACATGATTATTCAATGCTAAGGGCAAAAGTATTGGCTCCCTTATGTAATGTAACTTCCTGGGGTTGTACATACATGAAATTTGGCACGACCATTCCTTAGGTCCTAAATAGGAAAAGTAAAGGGGTTACAACTCGATTATTCAATGATTAGTGCAAAAGTATTGGCACACCTGTGTAATGTACCTAATATAATTCTCTAACTTCTTGGTGTCCTACAAACATGAAATTTAGCACGGCCATTCTTTAGGTCCTAAATGGGAAAAGTAAAGGAGTCACAACTCGATTATTTAATGTTAATTGCAAAAGTAAGTGCATCCTAATGTAATGTAAGTTCCCAGTGTTGTACAAGCGTGAAATTTGGCGCAAGCATTCTTTATGTCCTAAATGAGGAGTGATTCATCATTTTTGATCTTTCATATGTTAATTTTATTCTTAATCATGTTTCAAAAATGTTCATTGGACAAGGACATTTGGGGAGATCTTTGAAAATGAAAGAAAAAGTTTAGGAACTTTCATGAGCAGCCTATCAGCTTCTGTTCTAGTTATCCATAGCACTAACCTTATTGGTTAGCATGAGTTGCTGCTCCACTTAGTAGTTGATAGTTGTGCAAGATGCATCATAGTATGAATACTTGAGCCCTTATAAAGCACATAGTTTAGTGACAGTATCATGTCAACCATTTATGTGCAGCGCTCTATAAGCTGGATCAAAGGGTATGTGTCATCAAAGAAATGACCTATTGTATTAATCATGGTGGTATGTTAAACATAATTTCATGAATTTTTGGAGATATTTTAAAAATTTTCAATGTTATGATCTGTGTTTAAAATAAAAATTCTAAAACCCAGCATTTTTCACACTGAACACAAAGTCTAATAATAGTCTGACACTTCCCTGTTCTTGAAAGAAAACTTTTTGACAGTCATCTAGTTATCATCACAGTCAGGATTACTATGAAAATCAACACATACATACTTTAGAGTAGTTTTACAAGAGACAACTGTCGGCACTTGAGCACCCAACAGTCGTCCCAAAAATGATTGCTTCTGTACTTTCGCACAGGAGTGATAATCGCTAAGTGGATGGAAGCAGAGTGCACTGGAGAACTCTTCTGGCCACCCACCTCCATTCGGAGTAAACAGGCAGTTGTTCATAGATAAACAACTGCCTGTTTAAATGGGCTGACAGTCACTCGTTTTTTAGCTTTTACTCACTTGCCCTGTAGGGTCCCTTGTTTATACGGTATGAAAGTCACCCGCAAGCACTTATTTGAGAAATGATTCAGGAGACTATTGGCCGATGTAAAAGTACCCTTAGATAAGGCAGATAACGTAGGATCACAACACTCATAATAGGTGATGGTCACAGCTTATTTACTCCTTCTCCATACACAATGCCCTCTGCACAGGTTGCAGAACATGTCTAAAACAGTCTCCTATAGAAGTCAGTGGATCTCCTCCTGTCCATTGTGTGAAAAGTCATGACTTCTGCCGTAAAGCATATCACTGAATGCTGCCATAAAGCAAATCTCTGTAGCTAAAACAAGATGGCAACCTCCAAAGTCATGTATAGGCAGTTGAATAAAACCATCTATAATCAGAAAATAAAGCCAGGTTAGAGAATAGGGGAATAACTTGAAATTAAGGTACAACCCCTTTAAGGTTTTGGTAATTTTGCACGAATTGAAAGCCCTGCAGGCAACATACATTTAGCAGCATCTCCGTGTATATGTAATGTCCACACTTGCCATCTCCTATAAAGATCTTGTCGTGGTGGGAAACAGTAGTTGCTATGGAAACCCTGTGCAGAAGAGTCTCTTCTTAACCTGCAGTGTTTCAGCTATGCTGCCGTTGAGACCGGATGGAGCAGTCGTACAAATTAAGTGATAAGATTGTCGCTATGCCTAAAGCTGGCAGGTGAAATCTACGTCTCCAGTGTGAACACGGATTGCCTCTAGTTGTTAAGAAAAGCACACCTCGGTCTCCAGTGCTGACTGTGCACTTATCTAAGCAGAGGCATAGGACAATTAAAATAAACTTATCGATCAAACAATGGATGATCGAATAGGTGAGTGGAGGGCAAGAGAAGAGTAACTTGCTTTAGCACAAAGCTTACATTTTTAGGCACAGATGCTCTTTACAGTTACTTTATAGTCTTAGGTAAATAAAGCTTCATCGCTCTATAAATGAAAAGTTATGCCACCATTTTAAACACTATAGGAGAATTTATCAAAGGCTTTGTGCCACCTTTATGGCATAGAAAAGTTGCAAATTATGATGTATGCCTATTATGGTGCATATCTGCACTATAATTTGTGATTTGGACACAATTTAACTTGAGGAGAGGAGTCTTGCATGGACTGACAGATTCACCTTCCCTTATGGCAAAAATAGGCGTAAATTATAGTGCAAACCTAAAATGTCATTTTCTGGCAAAGATGTACTAAATTTATGAAGAGGTTGGGAAGATTTATAATATTTAGCAATATCCAATAAATCTAAACACCCCATGCCATCTCTTATAGAGAATACTTAAGGCCTTCTTGACCGCCGATACGCCTTTTGACGGCCTGTATTGGCGGCCTATGTATAAAGAGAGATCACGGAGTGATCTCCCTCCATTCATCGCGGGCGCTGGCTGTTTCTTACAGTCGACACTCGTCGGCAGCAGCCCCGATCAGCTGTGTTGCTCATTGGGGCTGTTAACCCTTTAAATGCCGCTGTAAATTCTGATATATGCTATGTCGGTTGAGAAAAATTTGGTGAATGGGCAAACAAATCAAATGTTTGTGCGCCCATTCAGATAGCCTGGTGAGTTGCCAAGCTCACCAGGCCATCGCCCATTTCCCCTCCCTCCTCATCTCTTCCTCCCCGCTCATTCTGTGCAATGGGAGGGGGCGGAGCTAAGCACCAGTCCGCCCTGCCTCCTCCCATTGATGGCTATGGACAAGGGGCGAGGAAAGGACGGATGCTTAGCTCCGTCCCCATCCCACCCCTTGTCCAAAGCATCAATGGGAGGAGGCGGGGCAGACCAGCACTTGGCTCTGCCCCACACTGCCCCCTCCCATTGCACAGAACGA
The DNA here is from genome assembly GCF_035609145.1 of Eleutherodactylus coqui. Taxonomy (NCBI): domain Eukaryota; kingdom Metazoa; phylum Chordata; class Amphibia; order Anura; family Eleutherodactylidae; genus Eleutherodactylus; species Eleutherodactylus coqui. The sequence goes on along the minus strand of NC_089837.1, from coordinate 184,294,500 downwards.
GCGGGGAGGAAGACAGTGATCCTGCATAGGGGAGGGGGTGCAGGTGAACAGAGGGACGGAGTTTAGCAGCCACGCTGCTAAAATCCCTCCCACTTACAGCCGCTCTCATAGAAGCCCATGCAGCGGCCGACGTATTCCGGCCCAAAATATAGTTCCATCGCTATATTGGCTTAGCCAGGCGTTTTTACAACTCACAAATATGCCCATGTGATCTGATGCACTGGAATCCAATGCATCAGATCACAGCACATATCGACCGGCCGTAATAAGGCCGGCCGATATGCGCTCATGTGAAAGAAGCCTAAGGCACAGACACGCATGCAAATCTACCTCATTCATAGCACAAATACTTTGTACTGTGAAGGAGCCCTCGTGGAACATTGCTTTATCACCATAATAAACAATAAAGCATCTAATTACCTACAGTTGTTTAATTACAAAGGATGCAACTAGGATAAAATATTAGCATTTCTTTGACTAATGAATAAAGGTCTAAAATCAAATGGAATCAACAACATTTCTAAAGAGAATTTACATGAAAGCGAATGTATCCTTTAATGCTTCAAGATGAGCAGTATCAATATTCACATGCCTGGACCAGCTGAACAATTCATCAAGGCCATGTAAGCAGCAGGCTCTTAATTGAAATGCATAAACCTTCATTAACATTTATTACAATTGATGTAGTCCAGGTTTTGTTCTTAAATACATAAATTTGTATGATAATAACTACCCTGCATGGTGAACAACTGATTTGTCTCTTCATTTAATAATCTCTCATCTCAGATATTGGCATTTATTATATGCTTGAAAAGAAATCATGACACTTTTAAATGTATAATGGTCATTAACATAGCAGTACAGAACGTAGCACACTGCTAAGTGTTAGCAGCTGCTGCAAAGATGCATAGTAGTACACACGCAGTACATTGTTGGCATCTACTGCATCAGGCCTTGCTCAGATTAGCGTGGTCTACACACTGCTGCAGCAGCGTGTAAAACACACCGGTGACATGCAGGCATTCTGTGGTGAACGAGCTGCTCCATGCTTCGCGGAGCAGCCCGTTCACATTTCCATGCTGCAAACAGAGTGCTGCAGCAGCTCCCATAGGAGCCTGTGGTGAGCACCAAGGACAGCACCGCAGCATGGAGCTGACAGACGAGTTAGCACTCCATTGTTGCTATAGAAGCGTGGTTTACACGCTGCTGTAGCAGTGTGTAAACTGCTCTCCTCTGAACGAAGCCTTAGGTTTTTTCACTGGCTAAAGTCACTTATAGGCTATGTACATCTTTGTACTTTTTTAGTAAATGTGTTTTTGGAAAGGAAGATTTTTTTGTATTTGGTTTTCATTAAAAATGTCTGATTTTTGATTCCTATGCTTCTATTGTTTTTCAAAGTATTGCAGGTCGGAGGACTGAAATCTTAGCAAATTCTGTCAGTCAGAGTAAATTAACTGACTTCTCCTGTAGCCTGCTCCCTTTTTGTAAATGTGCATTCACTGCCTTTCCACTGAAGTATTACATAGGGCTATATGACAGTGATAGGGGATAGTGAAGGAGGACAGAGGGCAGAGAAAGCTACTATTACAGAGGGCTGTAATTCACTCTGAGTAAATTTTCTGCTCTTATCTGCAGTGAGGGGGAACAACCAACAGCTACTAAGAGACAGGATGAGATAGACGGCAAAAAAGCTGTGTATTATGAAGTGGGCGTTATGCTACACAGTCTCTGAAAGAGCTTGCGCATGTTCATGAGGAAGACCAGCTTATCAGTGCTGGTAACACTCCCCAGTCAAAAAATTGAATGAAGGACTTACTGCAAACCAAGTATGAGGCTTTCTAGATGTATAAGAAGGAAAACTCAATGCAAAAATATACAGATAAGTGCATCATTTGTTTTCTGCAGGGAAGTAGTAAGATATATGTGTATTGATATTTCATACTCAAAGATTTCCACAAACTTTAAATATGTGACAGGGAAAAGTGAAAGAAGCACTATCCTCAGATCTGCAGGTATAAAATACTGCCCTTATCTAGGTGAGCACATTGTACTGACAAATCCACTACTGTATAAGAGTATCTACAAAAGATTTAACACGTGTTTCATAAAATGCAAAGTTCAGTGTAATATAAGATAAAGCATAACACCAAGCACAAAAATAAAAATATTGTAAGAAGTTGTAGGTAACAGAATTTTTAACCGTTTCTTCCCTATATCATTACAGAGCATCATGACAAGGGTGAAAACTGCTGTCACTATAAATACGAGTATAAGTAGAAAGACATCAGTGTGGGAAGAGAGAAATCTCTGAGAGACTAGGAAAGAGAAAGAACAAAATAAGTGGAAAAACAGAGGGAGAGTGAGAAGATGAAGAGAGATACAGAAAAGCCCAAACACTCACTAGATCCCATGCTAGCCATTCTATCACCCCATCTTGGGGATAACAAATCAAAGAGGTAAACACATTTACTATTGCTGTTGAATACAATGCACATGTATTAGGGGGGAATGGTGGAGCATTTGCTTTTTGGTAGTGATTGTGCAACATTGCAACATTGGCTAGCTGCAAGAGATAGAAGGTACTTTTATTTCTATTAGCTAGAGATGTTGATAAGAGATGAGCGAGCACCCAAAAGCTCGGGTCCGCGTTATTTGAGTCAAGCTTTTTGTAAAATTCGAGAGCTCTACTCAAGTAACGAACCCCATTGACTACAATGGGAGACTCGAGCATTTTTGCATGTGGGACGCTGGGTGCCGAGCTTTTTTTTCTAGGTGCGTCTCTCTCTCCCCCCACCCCCCCGCCTGCCAGACAAAAAATTTGCCATAGACGCGTGCTGCGTCGCTGCGGGGAGGGGCCAAAACAGGGGCCAAAACAGGCACGTCACACCGGGGAGGCGCCAAAAACTGGGGCTGGGTCGAACACGGCTTGATGCTCATTCGAGTAACGAGCACCATCGAGTACGCTAATACTCGAACGAGCATCAAGCTCGACAGAGTACGTTCGCTCAACTCTAATGTTGACCAATTTTATGATTGGCTGTTCTGTCAAAGAAGTTATGCATGAAAAAAGCTGCTCACTGTGGTGCAATAACAGAAAAGAACCCACACTCGCCTCAGCCTGATCCCCTGATACTCCCTTTCAGACAGTGCCCGCTTCCCAGCTGCTCTCTGTTTCAGGCTGCAATAAACATTTTTAAACATTTCTAAGTGGAGTGAAAAAAATCGTTGGAGGGGGGAGGGTCTTGTTTCTACGGCGAACAGATTGAGGTGAAAGTGACATAGTAGTTTTATTCTGTGTGTCAGTATGATTACGATGATACCAAATCTTTATAGTTTTAGCTTGTTGTAATAGTTTTTAAAAATAAAAATTCTTTTGACATCTACAATTTTTTTATTTTTCCAATGATACAGTTGTATGAATGCTCATTTTTTGTGAGTTGTCCTACAGTTTCTACTGGTACCATTTTGGAGTTTGCTTGACTTTTTGATCCTTTTTTATTCCATTTTTTCTTGGAGACAACGTCACCAAAAATGCACAATTCTAGTGTTGTTTTCTTTTCTGACGACCTTCACTATGTTAAGTTGATTGATCGGATAGATTGGATGTGGCGATACCAAATATGCTATTATTTATTTACTTTTATTATTAATATAGGGAAATGTTTTTGCTTTTTTTTAAACCTTCACTTCATTTATTTTTTTGCAATAATTAAAGTAACTTTTTTTACATTGCTCTAGGGAACTTGAACATGCAATCGTTTGATTGCTCATACAGTATAAGGGCTTAGTCACACGGGCGCATCCAGCCCCCGATGCGCCCGTCTTCCTGCAGGATAAGACGGCCGCACTGCAGGTGCTGAGAAAGAACACATGACCGGCTCCATTGCCGTTCATGTGTTCTTTCTTCCAAAGCTGCGGAGAGTCGTCCGTACCTGCAGTGCGGCTGTCTTCTTCATGCAGGAAGATGGGCGCATCGCCACCATGATGCGCCCGTGTGACTAAGCCCTAACATTATTGTGCATTACGTTAGTATTACATTATACTGCATTTCGAAGGCACACCTATATAGCTATTTATTCATGGCAGCCCTGGGGGACTTTAAAAGTCCCCTAGCTGCAATGGCAACCAAATAGCACCCCATGTTTGCATCCCGGGGAGTGCGGTGTCATTCGCGACCGTTGAACAACAATCGAGACATTTAGAACTTTAGCCGCAATCAGTATTACCACTGATTGTAGATTCCACTATCACAGACAGTTGACAACTGCCTTTCTATGGAGTGAGAATGGCTCGTGATCCTGCTCCATATAAACCTCGCACAGCCAGGACTTAGATGTATGCCTTGTGGTATTAAAGGAGATGTCCCGAGGCAGCAAGTGGGTCTATACACTTCTGTATGGCCATAATAATGCACTTTGTAATGTACATTGTGCATTAATTATGAGCCATACAGAAGTTATAAAAAGTTTTTTACTTACCTGCTCCGTTGCTAGCGTCCTCGTCTCCATGGTGCCGACTAATTTTTGGCCTCCGATGGCCAAATTAGCCGCGCTTGCGCAGTCCGGGTCTTCAGCAGTCTTCTATGGAGCCGCTCGTGCCAGAGAGCGGCTCCGTGTAGCTCCGCCCCGTCACGTGCCGATTCCAGCCAATCAGGAGGCTGGAATCGGCAGTGGACCGCACAGAAGAGCTGCGGTCCACGAAGACGGAGGATCCCGGCGGCCATCTTCAGCAGGTGAGTATGAAGACGCCGGACCGCCGGGATTCAGGTAAGCGCTGTGCGGGTGGTTTTTTTAACCCCTGCATCGGGGTTGTCTCGCGCCGAACGGGGGGGGGGGTTAAAAAAAAAAAAACCCGTTTCGGCGCGGGACATCTCCTTTAAGGGGTACTGTAATTCATGCATGATCTGAGTATTGCTTTGTATTATTGAGGATGTTGTTTTAACTTTTTAACTTTTTATCTAATATGAATCTAATAAAGATACTTTTTTTCAGAAATCTTTGTCCTATGTCATTTTCAGTTTTGGTATGCACAGTTTGAGTAAAACACAGGGCACAGCATATTTGTGCAGTAAGGTCACTAATGTTAATATTGGCTGGCATACCCTGAGTTATGTCAGCTTGCAGGTGATGGGTAGTTATGTCTTCTTGAAGACCCAGAATGGAGACAAGAAAGGCCTGAGAATCTTTTTGCCAACTGAGAAGCAACCAGGAACCATTACATGTAAACTTTGAGACTTTCCCAGTTAAAGGGACCTTGCTACATGATTGTTCCATCATGGGGCAACCATCTTGCTACAGTACCTCCAAAGATTTGCTTTTCAGCAAGAACATGGACATAACAAACGATAGAAATTGTGAGCATGCTCTGTGATATGTGCAGAGGTGATGATGCAGAGAAAGGTCATGAGCAAAATCCTGCTAATTGCCTCCCACTTTATAATAGAAGGGTGATAGGTAAGGATTTGGCGCTCACTAGAGGGATACTGGAGAGTGTAGTAGGTGAGTGGTCTTGATTCCCAGGTGAAGATGAATATTCGTAGGTGCTGTAAACAATCTCATAAGAGAGAGCAGCTAGAGGGAAACTCCAGTCATGGCATGAAGGAGGAAGACATAAATGAAATAAAAGAGAAAAAAACCTCAGCGCTCGCACCGTAGAATAAATGAAAATAGAATGTACTGAAAATACTGAAGTTATATCACTTACTTCCAGGAGGCGCCTTTAGGGTAGGCGCCTCCTAATCCAAATAGGCGTATCAGAAATAGCACCGATCAACAATGATGAACAGGTTCCACGATTTTAATAAAATAAAATAAAATAATATATAATACACAACGCGTTTCGGCCGCACGGCCTTTTTCAAGTGTACACTTGAAAAAGGCCGTGCGGCCGAAACGCGTTGTGTATTATATATTATTTTATTTTATTTTATTAAAATCGTGGAACCTGTTCATCATTGTTGATCGGTGCTATTTCTGATACGCCTATTTGGATTAGGAGGCGCCTACCCTAAAGGCGCCTCCTGGAAGTAAGTGATATAACTTCAGTATTTTCAGTACATTCTATTTTCATTTATTCTACGGTGCGAGCGCTGAGGTTTTTTTCTCTTTTATTTCACTTTATAATAGAGGTATTAGTAATAGTAGGTGGTATTATGATTATAGATTCCCTGTTAATCAACAAGTTACTACAGTATATACCGTATACACACTTTGTAGACATGCATTTATTTATTGATTTAAAGGGATATGATACTCTTACACAACTTCCAATGATTTGTTGGTTTTGCCTTGAGTCTAAAAGGATTGACTCAACTTGTTTGTCCCTAATGTGGTCATAATGGAAGATGTATCTACAATTCGGACTAGGCTTTATAAAGGACAGACACACATTTATGAACACTCTTCCACTAAGACTTCACTGAAGGTATGTGACAAGCAGATTTCTACTAGTTATTCAATGATAAATTAGGATTAGGATGTTTATCAATAAAACACAGGGAAGCAGTGAATTGAAAGAATCCACTAATGCTCCATATCCACTCTTTGTAATCCAGTCTGGTTGCATAGGCTTATCTGGCTGAGAACAATCTCATTACAGCTCACTGAATAGAACCCACTATTAGTACTTCTGGCACCTTAATCCTATTACATTTACTTGTTCATACAATCATTTGATTATCTAATCATTTTACATCATTGTTGTTACTGTATTTAGCATGGATAATGGATGCCCAGATTTTAAAAGACTGGTTATATTTAGCGGATATCACAAGTCTTTATTATGTTGCCATGACTAGTGTCATTCCAATGGAATGATAATACTGACAAGCACAATCCAAATGTTGTATGAGCAGAAACCAAATTCAGATGTCGAATCTTAACCCCTTGAGTGGCACGCCCGGAAAATTTCCGGGACGAGCTCCACTGCCCATAGTGATATACCCCGGAAGATTTCCGGGCTATGTATCACTATGGGAGCTGCAGAGCACACTGCCACAAGCTGTGACATTGTGCTCTGCCTGCACAGACCCACAGAGAACAAAGCAAGGGCTTTGAAAAACCAGCAGAAGATATTGCCGATATGTCGGCAATCTCCTGGTTTGTTTACAGGTTGCCATAGAGACCATCGGCTTGTCAGAAGCAAGCCGATGGTCTCTGTGGCAGGGAGAGCTTGGTGCTCGGCTGTCAGAGGACAGCTAGGTACTAGCTCTTACAGCAGAGATCAGAGAAAACCTCCGATCTCTGCTGTGTTAACCCTTTACATGCTGCAGTCTATGTGACTGCAGCATATAAAGGGCTGTCACTGCAGCATGTAAGGGGCTGTCACCATCGGACCCCCGGAATGTGATCAGGGGTCCTGATGGGTCCCTGTGGAAGTCCCCTAAAGGGACAAAAAAAAAACAAAATTAAAAAATTAAAAAAAATAAAATAATAAAAACACTTGTCTCCCTTTACTTTGTAAAAAAAATCAAAAATACAATCACACATGTGGTGTCCATGCGTCATAATGACCCAGAGAAGGAAGTTAATACATTTTTTAACCCCTTAATGACATGGCCCCTTTTTTTCTTTTTTCCCCATTTTTTTTTTCTTCCCCCCTGTTTAAAAAATCACAACTTGTCCCGCAAAAAACAAGCCCTCACATGGCCGTGTCAATGGAAAAATGAAAAAGTTATGGCTCTTGAGACTCAACTGCAAAATTAGTTGAAATTCAATGATTAGACCATTTTAAAAAACCTGCCCTGGTGGGCACGACAGGGTGGTAGGAAACCCGCCACTCAAGGGGTTAATCTTCACACCGCCATGGAGTAATACTTTCTGTATTGATAGAAAAGTCACTTTTGTATGTGACTCAAATGAAAACTGTTGCTTCAGGAATATATTCCTCTATCATACCGTAATATTAACCCTTTCAAGGCTGAGAGTGCTCAACTACCTTCTCACACAATGTCCAAGCTGGGAAAATTCTGCCCCCGGAATTTCTGTTGAGTTTCTGCAGATGGCCAGAGTTACATTCATAGTAACATAGTATGTTAGGCTGAATGAAGACAATGTCCAGCTAGTTCAGCCTATTTCCACCCCCTTGTTGATCCAGAGGAAGGCAAAAACCCCAAGAGGTAGGAGTCAATTAGCCCATTTGGGGGGAAATTCCTTCCCGACTCCATAATGGCAATCAGAATAATCCCTGGATCAACCTTTGATAGTTCCTACCTGACTGTTAGACCTGGGCTCCTGCAGATAAGCATATGTGTAGATACGCTTGCGAGAGCCTGACATAATTGCTTTCACCATCTATCGTGTGCATATTCGTGCTTTCTACAGTACTTTTTTACGCTGCCAGGCCCATTCACATCAGTGCGGCACACACCCACTCTGTGATTAAACTGGTTGAGCAGCCTAATTAGTCCCCGTTGTTATCGATTGCCACTGTTAAATCGCGCAGTTCAGTGCTTCTATTGCGTGCAGACAGGGTGCGTATTTGTGCACCCCAAAGACTCTCATGATGCTGTGCGTGCAAAAACACTGCATGTGAGGGAACCCATTGAAATCAATGGGTTCTATTGTCAGCGTTTTGCGCAAGAGATTGCATGCAAAATCGTCTTTGTGAAGGAGCCCTAAACGTATTTTACTGAATGTTGCATTCTACATTCTGAGGCCTCGTTCAGACAAGGTTTTTTTTCACGCACAAATAGCCACTCAAAAAGATTGCATCTATTGGAACCTATGGTCTCCTATTGAAGCGCTCACATAAACGATTTTTAGACGCCCAAAATACTTGCACCTGCAAAAGATAGGCCATGCATGCTACAATGCACGCATCTAGGGACCTGACCTATTTTTGGTGCATGTTGCGCAGGAGTTCCCATTGACTCCTATGGGAGCTGGATTAACACACAGCATGCACCACAGATCGTGTGAACGAGCAAATGCAGCCTTAGCTTCATTCATGCAAGGTGAATATTTTTCTCTTTCATAGCCTGCCAAGGTATTTTAAAAGGCTTTCCATCACTTTTCATATTTTGTTGTACATTAAGGTAATACGTTGAGTATATGTTATGTATGTATTTAATATATATTAATATAGCTCATGCCTCCTCTGTATGCTCTCATGCACATTCTTCCACAATGACCCTGTTGCATCAATTGTGTCGTAGATTTCCCTGGTGTCTGCATAAGGGACCACGGTACGCAATATGAGCGCTGTAGTCTGGGCTTCCGCAGAAACAGCACTGTTACGTTAGTTTCCTGTCAAAGCAGAGGTTTTGTCTGTCACTGTGACCATACCATAGTAATTTATGCAGGACTTTATTGTCCTCTAATATCTGTTAAGTATTTTGAACTAGTACAGGGGACCCACTGAGTATGGTATGTACTCAGGAAGACTAAGTGCTTCCATTTGAATCAGTAGAGGACAAATATAATTGCAGAAATCTCTTCTAGTAACTGATGTAGTTAAATTCACATTTTTTTCTAGTGTTTTTGTAAGTTTCAGCTCTATTTAGTATGTATTTTAATATAAAAGGTTTTACTTGAAAGTATTTTATGCCTTGTAGTAAAGTCACAATGCTTCCTATTGCAGTTCCCATTTTAACATTTACAAAATTAGTCATTTTGACTGTCTTTAATAAATACAGTAACATAGTGTATATAGCCAAGAAAAATACATATGTCCATCTAGTTCAGCCTTTTATCCCCCAATATTGACCCAGAAAAAGGCAAAAACCCCACTGAGTTAGAAGCCAATTTTCCTCATTTTAAGGGGAAAAAATTCCTTCCTGACCCGAAGTCTGTCAATCAGAATAATCCCCGGGTCAACAACCCTTATGAAGTAATCAGTGACTATAACATGTAATATTATCACACTCAAGAAAGGCATGTAGGCTCTTCTTAAACTCTTTTAGTGTTTTAGAGTTCACCATCACCAGATCTTCAAGCAGAGAGTTCTATTGTCTCACTGTTGAGTAAAGAACCCCTTACTTTGTCGGTGTAGAAACCTTCTCTCTTCTAGACGTACAGAGCGCCCCCTTGTTACAGTCAAAGCCCTGGGTATAAATAGTTAATGGGAGAGATCCCTGTATCAACCCTTGATATATTTATACATAGCCATTATGTCGCCCCTTAGCCATCTTTTTTCCAAACTATATAACCCCAATTTTGATAACCTCTCTGAGTATTGTAGTCTACCCATTCCATTTATTAACTAAGCTGCCCACCTTTAAACCCGATCATGCACTGTCTTTTTAGAGTATTATTGACCAAAAACACACTCAACGTTCCATGTGTAGTCTGACCAGTGATTTATAAAGAGGAAGAACTATTTAACAGATTTGCTTTGTCTTCATCGCCTTCTATTATTTTTCCCTCATTACTTTTAAAGGGCCAACACTTTCCGTTTTATTTTTTTAGTATTAATATAGTTGAAGAACTGTTTAGGGTTAGTTTTACTCTCTTTGACAATAAGTCTCTCTGTCTCCATATTTGCTGCTTTTATTTGCTTTTAACATGTGTCCGATACCATTGCAAAGCAATGGTTCTCTAAGATTGCAGATCGCATGCGTAGGCAATGGAGCCGGTCATGTGTTCTTTCTGTCGGCGGTGTGGAGAGTCATCCGCACCTACACTGGGGCCGTCTTATCCTGCAGGAAGACAGGCGCATTGGCGCCCGGGTGTACCCGTGTGACTGAGCCCTTAGCCTGAATAATAGTAAAAGTAAATAGTACATGAATCACCATAGACCTCCAAAAAATGAAGCTCAGGGTCCATCCACAACATACGATTTATCGTTTGAACGACCAATGTGACAAATCGCTCTCTGGCTGCCTGTTTATACCGGCAGATACATCGTTGGCTCGTTCAAGTGAGAAATCATTCAATCGTTCCCATTCACTATATAAGTGAATGAAAACAACTGAACAATCGTTACTTATTGAACAAGCCAACAATGATTTCTATGCCTGCGTAAAATGAGCGACAAACGAAAAGCAAACAATTTTCCTAATTCGATCATTGGCTGCGTTTACACTGAATGATTCATTTTCACTCTTTGAATGATTTTTTTGAATAATCATTCCGTAAAAAAAAAAAGATCTAGCGACAAGCCACCAGTTGTGACTGCTTCCCTCGATTGCTCTCAATTTATTGATCAATTGTTTTAGAACTAAAAAATAAATGGTTAGGGCAGTGCCAGGTTTATAAGCTGTATAGACCAGGGGTCCCCAACTCCAGTCCTCAGGGACCACCAACAGGTCATGTTTTCAAGATATCCTATAGCAAGAACCCCTGTGGCAATGTCTGAGGCACCAACAATAATTACATCACCTGGGCCATACTGAGGAGATCGTGAAGACCTGACCTGCTGGGGGTCCCTGAGGACTGGAGTTGGGGAACACTGGTATAGACTGAAGAAATTCTATAATATACAACTAAAATTAGTACAATTGGAGGATATGACTCTATATGATCTAATCTAAATAATACAATAGGAAAAATATCAAGTGCCACTTAAGCAAAGCTTCGTTTCACATGCTCTACCTTCTATTCGATAGCAGGTCATCCATGAGCTGAAAATCTGAGCAAACTGAGACTGGTTGCTAGGGACAGAACGTCTGACAACTACTGTTAAAAAGCTGCAGTTTTTAGGTAATCTACCCATAGCAATAAGTCTATCTCAGCTGGCTTCACGCCATAGCTGGATTGGCATGGTGCTGAGACAGAATATAATTTGGTGGAAAACTTTTTAAATGAAAAGAAACATTGACCATAAGATGCTCTAATTCATGGCAATTGTGTATTAAATTTTTTCATATCTCTATGAAACCAGCTACCCAGAAGGTAGCGGTCAAATGAACAGACACTACTATTAGATGAAAGATTTTTTTCTTTCAGATTCCATAGGGATTTCATACAGAGGGATATAGAGGTACAATATGGAGCCATAGACTTCTATGGATGATTTATTATAGCTATTGCCATATTTACAGTGTGTGCTATCCGAAATACTTAGACGCAATAAACACCATTAAAAGCCCATTTACACTGGTGAATTATTGTAATGAGTTCTTCCTGTTGTGGTGATCCTAACAATAATTTCCCTATGTTAATGATGGAGAAGATCATATAATAGACAAATAAATTATTGTTTACCTTTAATCGTCATCAATCATACTGTCATATACATAACTGCTAATAGAGGCATGATTGGTAAAAGTAAATGCCATAGCACCATCACCATACTAAACAAGCTGCCGAATTTGAAGTTAAAAACCATAACAGAAACCCACCCCCTAGATGCTGCCACCTTGTCACTGACAAAACCAGTTGTCCCCAGAATATGAAGCTCTTTTCTTTTTTTTTTCTTGATTTTCTAAATACATTTTCCAGTCATTTAGCAGATTTGACAGCCAAGCGAAGCCAAAAGGAAAACTGTCAAAAGTTCCCTTACTTCATGATGTCGTGATGTGCTTTGCATGTTCTTTCATAGAAAAAGGAAGCATTTAGTTATGCAAGACTGCATATTGATCAACAATATATATCTAGACCATGCGAAAAAATTCTATAGAGGCAAGACAAAAGATATACGTAGGACTGCAACTCCATTACTGTACTGGCGAAAAAAAAGAAGTTTTAATGGAATGAAAATTTGAGCACATTGACGTACTGTTTGGGACAGGAACACTGTAAATGGTAGTCACATAGGCTATCCATCCAACTGTGTGAATGCCGAAAGCAGTACCTAGTTTGTCAGTGCGATTCAAACAGATTGTTTACCCTCTAATGGTAACTATACAACGTGGAATATTTTAATTTGTCCTGCACTAGGCATTCATTCAACTTTGTTATTGAGGACCTATTCATAGGATAGGTCATCAACGTTAGATCGGTGGAGGTTTGATCACCAGTGCCCCAGCTGTTAGCAGGAGTTACTGTGCATCCAAACTAGCACAGCTTTGTACATTGTGCATTTGTTTGTAAGAACCCTCAGTTCAGCTCCATCATTCTATAGCAATTTATTGCTAGTATTCGGTTTCGCCCCTGACTTTTGCCTTATTTTCCACTCTGTAAAAAATGTAACTACTATGAGAATTCACAAGTTGAGTGGTTTTACTTATGCTGGCACCAGGGCATCACCCACAATCCCACATTCTGAGATAATGCAGTATACTCATTTTGCCTCTTATTCTGGTAGTTGCTGACTGCATTCCCCTTCTCAGTAATATCTGTGCAGTGGCCACCTTATATAAATGTCCTACTGGTCATAACAGAATTTGTTACTAAGGGTATAATTTGAGAGATTAGGGAGGTAAACAAGTGGCTCCAGAGTTGGTGTAGAAAGGAGGGGTTTAGGAACCTGGAGAACTGGGCTGACTTTGCTGTTGGCTACGGGCTCTACAGTAGAGACGGGCTGCGTCTCAATGGGGAGGGTGCAGCTGTGCTGGAGAAGAAGATTGGAGGAGTGTTTAAACTAGGGACTGAGGGGAGAGCAATCAGAGAGATAGAGGAGAAGATAGTGTAGACAGTGATCTGGGACTAAGTAATGGAAATGGGGGTGGAGCGGTGGGAGGGTTGGTACAGATAGAATTGGCAGAACAGCTAATAGGAATACATGGATTTTTGGCCATGCATATTCTGGCATTGCTGTAGTGCGGTGATTTATATTTTGTCTACTTTGTTATAACAAATTTTGGGGTACCCAGTGATGCCTCTTCTATGCACATGACAGACATTTATGATAGCTATATACTAATGTGTAATTAAATATTTTCATCTACTGATTGGTGAACTGGGGTATGTATATTTGTCATTATGTAATTTATTTGAATGTCTGTTTTGGGAAAAATTTTTTTTAGATATTTTGTATTAATAAAGATATTTACTCTTTAATGGATGGCTTATGGCTTCATTGTGTGTTTTGGTTTATAGCTTGATGGCAGTTGCTGCAAAAATATAAGGAGGTGATAAATTGATTCACCTAGCCATGTTGTACAATGTCAAGTCTTTGAGTCTGTTGGTAATAATTGCAATATACAGTAGCTGCACTGTTTATAGAAGGCAAAATAAATGTTTTTGCAATATTTACTGACTCAGCAGGTTTCTATAACTCTTGCTAAAGCTGCAGGCTGTTAGGACATTTTGGTGCATGTTAACCTAAGGCAACATAATAATTCTTGAAATTTATCTTATTACTTCCAAACAGCATTGTAGGTGTAAGCTTATTGTGAAAATATGACATCTAAGCATTTCTAGTTATGGCTTGGCTTTAATACATGCTGTCATTTTCTGAAAGCACTTGTATTCTCAGCCATATTTCTATCCCAAAATCTTTTTTTATGTAATTAACACTGAGACAAATCCAAAAAAGTGATACATAAGGCTCTTCAAAATGACTGAATTGATATAGAAATGTAATGCTAAAGCAATGGTACAGTCAATATATCAAGGAAAGAATCAATAGAAATAAGACCAAATTTGAAAAAGGGAGAATCATTGTAGTAACAAACTGTCTAAAGGCTTTGAACACTTACAAAAACCTATACTCATATGTAAATATATATATATATATATATATATATATATATATATATTTATGTAGTTATTTATATAGGAATAGTAGGAATACTACGATGGAGGGTTGGGGGCTTTCACTAGGGGCCTGGGTACTATCGCAACTGCTTGGCACCATGTAATTGTGTTGCAGTGGGGAGATGCGATCAGAGGACAAATAGTCCCTCTGTCTAACCAATCAGATGCAGCAGTTACTGTTGACCATGGCATCTGAGGGGTAAACTTCCAGGATTGGAATTGTATTGAATGCCAGCTTCTGCAGGTGGTTTTCAGCTGTAACACACCACACTTACTGCATATGGTGCAGGCTCAGTTCTGGTGCAGGCTGGGTTTTCCTAGGTTGAATACTATTGATGACCTATCCTAAGGATAGGTTATTAAAAGTTGATCGGCTGGGGTCCGTCACTCAGGACCCCGACCGATCAGCTGATTGTGTGCCCGCTGGCAAATGCAAATACACAGGGGTAGGAATGGAATCAGCAGAACTCTAGATTGAGGATAGGTCATCAATAGTATTTTCCCTAGAACAAAGTGTAGTTGAAGGAGAAGCTTGAATGGAGCCTTTGCCGTGCATCCATCTAGACAGCCACAGATAGTCAAGCCCTGTATTTCGCTATTTTCATCAGCCGCATTGAAATGAATGGAGCGGCGCTGCACATGTTCGTCCACCGCTCCATTTAATCTCCCCATCCCTTCAGATGGGTGCAGCAAGTCTGTAGTGAGAAAAGGTGGGCATTGGACCTTCATTCGCAAGATTGGTGGTGTTGTTACCAGTAAGACACTTACTGTTTAGACTTTTATCACATGTCCTATGAACGTGATGAAAGTCAATTTTGGGATAATCCCTTTAAACAAGTGGGAATGTTAATCCATGGGTGTCTGTGTCAAGACCCTCCTCATCTCTGCTAGGTGCTAGACTCTTCTAAAGATTGACTGACAATTATCAGGCCTTCTATATACACTGGATATTAGACAGATGATTCCACGCAAGGTGAATAGTGTACACATTACAGAGAACCGAAGAATTGTATATATAAACCGTGGGGCTAAGGGCCTAATGTAGTCTGGAATCTATCTCAAGTTCCATGATCTGGCTCCATCAAATACTCCAAACACATCTTATTGCTAAATCCCAGAACAACATGCCATAGTGCTTCATAAACTTCTTTAGAAACTACTGTCTGTCGTCTGTTTTATTTTTTAAAGCTTGATATTTTAATGGCATTTCACATTCCAGGTGTCTCTCATGAATATGAACAAAGGTTTACAATCAGCCGGGTTTTATCTATTGAACTGATACAGGAATGAGCCAACAAATGTTCCCTCTGGGATGTTCCCTCAAAGCCTTGCTACTGTAAACTGTTTCATGACAAAGCTTCAAACAAAGGTTCAGTTGTTAGATCTGGGAGGTATAGTTGTTTTCACATTGTTTATATTATTCAGAGAATATTGATAACATTTAGTCAAACACAACTGGGATTTAACAATTACCCTTTTATGTTACATTGTGCCGAAAATGGTGTCCTGCAGATAAGAAGCGCAGAACACAAAGCTCCTTCCCTTGCAACATGAATAATCATCATGTACAAAAAAATACTTTAGAAGGTGAGCTGTCTTATGAATATGCTTAAAGTGACCCTCTGTTCCTGGACAAACCTGGATGGCTACATTGCTTCTCTGACTACCTGATGTGCATTGGTAGATTAAGGGCAAAAACACATGGGCGTATGTGCAACTACTCTCGCCGCTACGAGTTTTCTGGGCCATTTAAACTCTGTGCCATAGCGTGCGAGCTTGAAGAAAACAGCAGGAAGATCAGTCCTGCCCTTTCTTGTACATAGTATTAACTACATACGAAAACGATAGAGCAAGTCCTATCTTCTTGCGTCCATACTATTAATGGCGAGATTACCGCTAATGAAAAATAAACCATTGAAATCAATGGTTTCATTTCGTGATAATTACGGCCGCATAACGAGACTAAGTCACGCCCATGTGAAGAAGCCCTAAGACAGGACACACTGCGCGGAAATATATTTTTTTCTTTGCTCCAGAAACAATGCCATGTTAATTGGGACTGAGATGCAATACCAGAAACTGCTCTCAGAAAAGAGTGCCACTATTTCTGGAAACAAAGCTATCTTCTTTCTAATCTCATGCATCACTTTAAATAGGAATTCCACCCAAAATTTACAAATTGACACATATTAGTAAATCTCAAATTAGCTGTATTTACACAGAAGAGTTTCACTTGCGAGGTCAATCCAATATTGATATAAATAGAAGTTTCCCATAGAGCTTGATGGGGCAGAGTGAAAACTGTAAGATATTGGTCTTTTTTCCTTTAAAACATACAGTGTTCTTAGTAAGGCTGGCTGCATATGACCAGGCTGGATTCTGCATGCGGGATCCCGCAGCGGAATCCGACCCTGTGCCCAGCCGGCATCTGCACTTACCTGTCATTCGTCTTTTTCTTTCTATACTGTGGATCGTCCGGCTGGCACGCGGGTGAATATGCGCAGTATAGATTTTGCTGGGGCGTCAATAGGCAACTTCAATGGAAGCCGTCCGCACGCAATACGCCTAAAAATACAGCATGCTGCGATTTTTTCCTCTGCTCGTGGAAAATCACAATTAATTTTTGCTTGTGTGCAAGAAAAATCGCTTTTGCATTGCATGCTATGGTTTTTATTTGCTGTGGACACCCGCAATGCAAATCCACCTGTGTGCAGGTGGCCCAAGAGAAACCAAGTAATCTTGTAGATATCATACCTTTTAATGGCTAACAAAAAGACATGATGTTATTGCGAGCTGTCAAACATACCTAGGATTCATCCTCAAGCTTAATGGAATAGATCCAAAGATATATACTGTATATAAATTTATACACATACATAAGAAAAGGCACGAACATGGTGTGATTAATTTGCCCTTAAAACAATACCAGAACAGGATGAAACAGCAATAAATATTCAATAAGTTCACTGATAAGGGATTTGAAAGTTTTATGATCTCTAAATTGGTGTTAGGGGGTCACCAGGCCAGTGTGCTATCTCTGCTATTGATTTCTCATAATCTCCAGTGATGCATCAACCCATTTACAATGTTAATTCCGGGCTTGAGAGTTTCAAAGATGGTTATAAACCTGTACTCCCAAATTCTTCTATGACATTGAGATTATCATATCTACAAGATTACTTGGTTTCTCTTGCTGAGAACAATCACATTTTGCTCTACTGGCTAACACAGTACCAAACTTATTTCTTCTTACTTTATGGAAAATGTAAAAACATATGCCAAAGAATAAAAAAAATATATGTTACAATGTGTGCAGTATTCTTTCTACTCCATAAAAGCATGCTCCCAGGTGACATTTTGGCAACTCCATACATGTGAATGCCATTGAGTCTATAATATGTGCATTCTGCAAGGACTTCTGGCAACCCCATTCAGATGGAATAGAATTGCCTGCAATGAATTTGCCGATTGTGGGCCTGATAGGACTGGTAAAATACATTTAGAGAGACAGCACGTTGGTCTGCTATAATTTGCAGCCATTGTATATGCAAATTACATTTAGTGCATTAGATAAATTAATGTGAGTACACTAGTTTTCACAGGGCTTGCTGGATATGACAAGGGATGAGTAATTGTTTGTATGTGTGTGGGAGACTGAAGAACATGAGGATTTTTGAACCTGTAATTGTCACCCCCACACAATTTCTGTGAACAGCCTATAGTTATCATACGCACAACTGCCCTTTGTAGACAATCTCAGTAAATGATATTTTGGAGACACATAGTAGAGTGAAAAAAAAAGGTCATCACAACAAATCCATGTTTGGTATATTAGATTACAAGAAATACTAGTAACTATTAAATTTACAAGATCCTGAACTTTTGCATTGGAGTTTATTTCATACTCATGATTATAAATCTGACTCAATCAGAATATTTGTAGAATTGCTTTATTGATGCTGTATGTTACATAGTGAACACTATTTCTACCATTTTACAAATTCTGTACTAAGTAATCATAGCCTCTGTTTACATTAGCTTCATTGCATCCCTTCCTAATGGAGTTGCGGCTGCTATGTCAGATCCATTTTCAATCCTGACTTATTCCATTAACTAATAATGGGGTCCATCAGGTTTGCCTCAGAGTTGAGTTACTTTCAACAGTAAAGATATGATTACAGACTATTATTCTTGCCATAGAAAATGGAAACTCAATAGATCTGAGAATCCACATACTATGATTCATTTATTAGGTAAAAGGCTGTGTTTTGTTAGTGTGGATTCAGATGAATGTGTATTTCTCCTGCTATGCGGCCAGGATAACAGGACAAAACAACTTTTTTTTTGTGCTTTCGTTTGCACTCGCTCTTTTCTTGCCCGTTGATTGTAAGGCCGAGAAAAGATAGGACCTGCCCTACCTTTCCTGCATGCACTGAATACTACGTGCAGGAAAGATCGGGCAGCACCTGTCTCCCCAATTTTTTTTTAAAACTCCTGCGCTCTGGTGCAGAGTTTGAAAAGCAGATTAAGGAGAAGACATTTCCCTCATTCAGATGCACCTGACCTACTAAACAAATGATTAACCGTAGGTCAGGTGCCTCCCCAATGGCACCATCCTGGCCACGATGAATACGGAATCCCTATATTCTAACATCCCACATGAAGATGGACTGACTGCCTGCGAGGCACACCTTGAGGCCACTGGGGTTGCCTCTGAACCCGTATTACAACTCACGAGATTCATCCTCACACACAATTATTTCTCCTTTGGCAAAGAGATATTCCTGCAACTCACTGCAACCGCCATGGGCAGTAAAATGGCACTGCAATATGCCAACCTTTTCATGGCAAAACTGGAGAGTGACTTTCTGGCCTCCTCCTCCAGCAAACCATTAACCTACTTCCGCTACATTAATATCATCATAATCATCTGGACTAACACCAAACAAGAACTAGTAAAATTCCATGAGAGATTCAATGCATTCCACCCCTCCATAAACCTGAGATTAAGCTAATCATATACTGAAATCAACTTTTTGGACACCGCCATAAAAATTTCAAACAACTCAATACAGACATCCCTATACCGAAAACAGATTGATCGGCCCACATACCTCAGATGGGACTGTTTTCATCCCAAACACAAAAAAGGTCCATTGTCTACAGCCAGGCCATCAGATACAACCAGATCTGCTCCAACCCAACTGACAGAAAGGGAATATTTATACCATCTTAAAAGAACATTTTTAAATCGGGGCTACCATCGCATCTCAACTGACCAAATCACCAGAGCCACCAGAAAACCCAGAAATCAATTACTTCAATACTCAGAGAAGGAAGGAATGATCATGCATCTCTAGTAGTGACCTACAATTCACAGCTAGAGGTGCTAGGAAAAACCACAAAGAATCTGCATCATACCCTACACAAGGATGACCATCTGAAAATCATATTCCCATCCCCTCCCCATCTGTGTTACAGGCAACCTCTAAATCTGAGGAACTTTATAATCAGGAGTGCATTGCCCTCTGACACACAAAAAGGAACCTATCCCTGGAATGTAGGATCTGCAAGATCTACTCACACGTATTGACCACATACAGGATACGGATCCCCAACACACAGCAGATCTATAGCAGGACTATAAGATCCTGGGGACAATCACATGTTCCACATCTGATATTGTGTAACTGATCCTGTGCAGTAAATGTCCTTTAGGGTGCATTCACACGAACGTATATCGGCTCGGTTTTCACGCCGAGCCGATATACGTTGTCCTCGTGTGCAGAGGGGGGAGGATGTAAGAGCCAGGGCCAGGAACTGTGCTCCCGCCCCCTCTCTGCCTCCTCTCCGCCCCTCTGCACTATTTGCAATGAGAGGAGGCAGGACGGGGGCGGGGCTAAGGTCCGGGAATTAGCCCCGCCCCTGTCCCGCCTCTCCCCATTGCAAATAGTGCAGAGGGGCGGAGAGGAGGCAGAGTGGGGGCGGGAGCACAGTTCCTGGCCCTGGCTCTTCCATCCTCCCCCCTCTGCACACGAGGGCAACGTATATCGGCTCGGCGTGAAAACCGAGCCGATATACGTTCGTGTGAATGCACCCTTATGTTGGAGAAACAGGACAAAAATTGAAAGCCAGGATGAGGTCTTACTGCCACACAATTAAAGAGAGAATTTCCTGTGGCAAAGCATTTTTATAGTCACGGACACTTATTCTTATTCTATTCTAAGCAATTTTGGATCACAAAGCCAGAGAAGAATTTGGGAGTACAAATTCATAACAACTTTTGAA
Organism: Eleutherodactylus coqui; assembly: GCF_035609145.1. NCBI lineage: Eukaryota > Metazoa > Chordata > Amphibia > Anura > Eleutherodactylidae > Eleutherodactylus > Eleutherodactylus coqui. Next base: position 184,273,633 of record NC_089837.1, on the reverse strand, counting down.
ACTTACAACAGAGGGTTAAATTCCTCAAGAGGATTCATGTGTGAATAGGAAGTATGAGAAATCTATAGCATCGATAACACTGCTGGCCTGGTGACCCCCTAACACTAATTCAGGGACCATAAAACCCTCACATCATTATCAAAGGACTTTCTAAGTATGTTTTTATTTCTTTATTAATCCTGTTGCAGTATCCTTTTAAGTGCAAATTAGTCACACCATGTCTGTGCCTTGTCATAAGTATGTGTGTATATATATACATGCCTCTTCGGATCTATTTCAATTAGCCTGAGAAAGGACCCTGAGAGGTTTGAAAGCTCGCTATAACATCATGTATTTTTGTTAGCCATTAAAAAGTATCATATCTGCAAGATTGCATGGTTTCTCTTGCTGGGAACAATCACATTTTACTATAGCGATCATAAAATGTACATAAAAATTGACTTATATTCCCCAAATATTCCCTAAAATATTTAGGCTTCTAAAGGGACCAAGGTAATCAACCTCCAAGCAGTTTAAAGGCTATAGACACCTTTGGGGCATTTTCTTTCAATGGCTTCATTTTGAATAGCAGGATTCTCGCACAATATTCTTGCTTCTTTTTGCCACTTTAGTAAAAAAAAAGAATTTTGACTTGTTAATGCACAAATACGCTTCATGATAGCGAGTGTATTTGCGCTTACGCTTTTCTGTTTAAGGCCTCCATAAGAGAGTTAGCAATGAAGCTAGACTGACAACTTAAAGGTTCCTTCATATGGGCACTTTTGTGCACATACAATTTGCATGCACAATGCACAGAATGGAACTCATTGATTTTAATCATTTTGCTTTCATTTCCTTTTTTGCATGTGCATTTCTTGTGTGCACAAAAATTAGGACCTGCTCTATTTTTGTGTGCATTTGCACACCAAAGGTCCCTCTAGAAGTCTAGCGAAGGTGTGCAAGATGGACAATACACTGCGCAATTCCATGAAAAAAAGAACAAATCTGGAGTTTATTAGGCTTAATAGCCTTTGAAATTGGAATAAGGAATTCATCTACGCTGCTGAAGAATTAATCACCCTTTGCTGGATGCTTCGCATAGTCTACCATAGGAGTCTATGGAGTTTGCTGAGATTTTCTGCAACAAGAGAGGTCAAGACCTATTTTTTTCACACAGTAGGGAATTTCACCGCTGATGTCCTATCTTTTCTGGTGTGATTTTTGACGCGGCTACAAATCGTTCATCTGAAAGTTTTCCATAGGAAACCATTGGTTCTATTGGACTGAATTATTATTGTTCAGTCTAGCTCATTTGAACAATTTTCTGAACGATAATTGTTTAGTTTAAACGCACCATTAGCCATTAGTCCAACACACTGACGGATCTCCTACTGAGCCTTGGAACTCCTCCAACTTACAATACCCCTACTGTTACTATGTTACCATATGAGTAACAACTAGCCACATCTACTGTCTTCTTCCCCCTTTCCCTGTAGATTGTAGACCCTCATGGGCAGGGTCCTCCCTCCGTTTGTTTAATGTACTTGTTAGGTTACGTAGTTAAACCCTTGTTAATATGTGCAGCGCCCTGGAATTAACAGCGCTTTAAGATAAATAACAACATTTTTCTCCAGCATACTATTTGCCAGAACTGTGAGATTAGATTATTTTTACAGCTTCAAATTACTAAAGGCTTACAGTTTAAATTAGGTCAGCTTTATTTCTACATTTCAAAAGGCCAAAGGCAAATTAATGTGCCACGCATTAAATTCCCCAAAAAGTATATACCGTTGTATGTGCTAATGCAAAAGAAACATGGTTTTTACGTACGATAGGAACACAAGCAGCAACCTCTTATAACACGGAGTATGGCATAATGGCAGGATGTGACAGGTGGTGGTGCAGGTCCTTAGCTGACAAAGCATTCCTCAGCTCTGCGAAAAACGTATATTAATGGAGATTCACTGACTATTCCAAAACAATCAGAAATCTGATTCGGCCATAGTGCGTTAGGCTTCAAATAAAAAATTAGCAAATGCCATTATTTGTATTTGCAGCTAATGTGAGAGTTTACTTCCTCTTATCATTTTTAGTATGAAAAATAGAAGTTTAGAAAAACACATACTTTTCTGTCGTCTTCAGGCAGCCCTTCCTGGAATGGAGGTTTAAAATCCCCACCTCCAGGAAGCGCTGTCTGTGATTAGTTCTCGAGTGCCGTGGCTCAGCCAATCAGAGCCAGCGCTCGATGAACCAATCACAGCCATTCAATGAATGGCTGTGATTGGCTCATCGAACGCTGGCTCTGATTGCCTGAGCAGCTGCGCTCAAGTACCAATCAGAGGCAGCGCCTCCTGAAGGCAGGGTTTTTCAATTTGCATATGAAATAATGTTTTCTTCAGCAATATTTCTGATCTCAATGTGTTTCTGCTGTCTTATAGTCCTTGTTCACGTGACCGTATATACGCAGCTATTGTAGCTGCGTGCAAAAATTGTGGCCATGTGAAGCATTGGATTTCAATGTATTCATTCGCATGAGCGATTTTTGAGCATGTAAAGAAATTGTGCCGGGAATAATAGAACGTCGGCGATCAAAAACGGCGACCCATTTTATACACAACTGAAAAAGATAGATCTTGCCCTATCTTTTTGCTGAGATACACTGAAAGCTCCCATAGACTTCTATCGGAGCTGAAGAAAAAGGAGGGGGAGGGGGTTTAGCACCATTCAACGCTTGGAAACGATTCGCCATTAAAAGGCATTCCGTGGATTTATGCTGACCGAGGGCTTTCCGGGCTGCGGCGTATATTTACGCTAATATTTTCGCTCGTGTGAATGAACGAGAAAATGCGACTTGATCGTGCCTTTTTTCCGTTTACGCGATTTTAGCCCACGATGTGACCGAGCATGAAAAAGTATTGCTTGTGTGCAAGAGGCCTTATCCGCACCAATCACCCCATTGCCTGCAAATCTGCAATGAAAAAAGGTATATTTTGTCATGAAGGTGATAACCACAGTGAATATCTTGATTAATAAAATCTAAACAAATTGCATTTCAGCATATTCTACCCTGCAGCAGTGCTGCCAGAAGTGCCTTCTTCTCCCCATCGAAATAACCATGCATGTTCAATTAAGCTTAAGAATTAATTTTTGAGGAAAGATACTGTAGCTGTTGGGCAATTAAGCATACAGCTGACAGCTATGCCTCTTCCTCTTCATTAGCACCCAGCCATAATTAGTCTAATGAGTTCAAGATGTGTTCTTTTTCCTATGCAATTACGCAATATTTCAAGTATCCCCTAGTGTATTTTGTGCACATTTGCACATCCCTATTGACTTCTATGCGGATCTTTGGTATGCAAATACGCAGGAAAATAGAGCTGCCGAAATGCGCAGAATAAATACGCCTATGTGAATGAAGCTATTGAAGTTAATGGGTTGTTATCACCGTGTGCACACATTTTACATGCATAATTACAGTTGTGTAAATCCTATAAGGATCCTTAAGGCCCATTTATGCTAGCCGATGATCGCTAAAAAACGCTAATCGGCAATCGTTTTTGCGATAATCGGTGCATGTAAATTTGCGCTCATCGTCCACTTTTCGGGCACTACTAGCTGATTGTTAAATTCAGTCCAACCTAAAAATCATCATTCACTCTTATCAGATGTTCTCCACGGGGAGTGCTGATAGCATTGTTTTGGCAAACAAAGGATCAAAGCGCAGACAATAGCCTCCAGTTTTAACTCCATTCAGTGAAGGCTTCATTTGCATACATAATTGGTATTTAAGTAGCTGAGTAGTTACTTAAATACCAATGATTGCATACCAATTATTTATGCAAAATGATCGCTCAAAGCTGTCATTCAAACTGTCATTTTAGGGATCTTTGAGCAATTATCTGTCTGGGTAAACCAGCCTTTAGGCGTCATTCACGCAAGCAATGCGTTGCCACACTAGCTGCATCGCGGGCAAAAGACATGTGAATGAAGAATCAAGTTGCTGCCAAAATTCAAGTTTCCTCGTCCATTCACACGAGCAGCGTATTAGCGAAAATTAGCAAAAACCTTCGGTCAGCATTAATTCTTGGAATGGCTTTTAACGCCTAAATAGAGGCACCTGTAATCTTTTCCCAACGTTGGATGCTGCTAAAGCCCCTCCCCCTCTCTTTTTTTTTTGCAGCTCCCATAGGAGTCTATGGGAGCCGTCAGCGTATAGTAGCCAAAAAATAGGGCTAGACCTATCATTTTCGGCCAAATATAAAATCGGCCGCTGTATTCGGTTGCTGATGTCCTATAAAGCCCATCGCAACATTTTTACACAGCTAAGAGATAGCTCATCTGAATGAATGCATTGGAATCCAATGTTTCAGATGGTCGTGATTTTTTATGCAGCTAAATTAGCCGTGATGCAGAAAAAAACAAACTCCTATGACCCTATCAAGAGAATGAAGTTCATATTCGTGCGAGATTTGTGTGTTGCGAGTTGTACAAATGTGTGAAAACGGCCTTATATACAGCCAGAGAAACACGTCCCCCTTTTAATACATATATATATATATATATATATATATATAATGAAGTATATACAACTCCGAGCGTTCTGACCCTCCATTTCACTCCTATTGAATGCTTAGGCTTTACATGCAGTACTAGTAGACAGGCACATACTGCAGTATATCACTCGGTTGTGTAGACGACAGCTGAGATGTGCGCCATCATTCTTCTTAGGGAGAAAAGAGAGTAATTGACTGTAGAATTACTGCAGCTAGAAGTAAGATGTAAATGAGCAACTATACAGTATATTTGTAGGAAAAAGTCAAGAGAGCGGAAAGTCAGGCACTGACGTCATTAGCAGGGAGACCAGTGGCTTGAAATGTGGGTAGGCAAACAGTGTAACAGCGTGACGCGTGGAAGGAAGCAGAACGGCTTATTATTCCGGGACCAGATGAATGCCTGCTGGAATCTTGAGTGGGAAAACTGGCTACGGAATAAACCTGATAACCAAAAGAAACATGTGACACTTGTCAACTTACAAAAGCTTTAAATTATCCTGCTGCTTTGGGCCTCTTTGAAATCAATGTGGAAACATAATGTTTGAGGAACCTTGGGTAAAAACAGAACACAAATACAGCAGCAGGCAGCAACATTATGTAAAAAGCACTAAATTATCTGTGTCCCATAAGCCAAACGAGCTCTACAAACAATGGACTTATATAAAACTTGAAACATATTATAGAATAACAAGTCAGTGAAATAAGTGTGGAATTATTTAACCACTTAATGGTTGCGGTTCTCCTACTGTTATGCCATTTTATTTCTCAGATTGTGGTTTGTTAGTTGGAAAAAATATATATACGTTTCAAATTATTAGAGATGAATACATTAATCAACCGTAACGACTCACGCCTAAGACCAGCTTCACATGGTGAGAAAATCCCACGAGATTTCTGTGTTGCAAGACTCACAAATCTTGCATAAATATGAACGTAATTCTTTTGAATAGGGTCATACACATATGAGTGATGTTTTCCCACATCGCATTGCACTGCGGTCCAGCTCTGTTCTCCATACCCCGCACACAGCGCTCGGCTGTAGAACAGGAGCTACAGCCAGTCTACAGGAGCTACAGCCATATGGGAGCTACAGCCAGTCTGCAGGAGCTACAGCCAGTCTGCAGGAGCTACCGCCATATGGGAGCTACAGCCAGTCTGCACGAGCTACAGCCATTTGGGCAGAGGCGTAAATAGAAGCTCCTAGGCCCCAATGCAAAACCTGTAACAGGGCCCCCAACTATAATGCTTTATTTATAGTACTAGGCTGTCTACATGAAGAAGAGAGGCCTTATGGGCCCCCTAAGGCTCCTGGGCCCGGGTGCAACCGCATCCCCTGCATCCCCTATAGTTACGCCAGTGCATATGGGAGCTACAGCCAGCCTGCAGGAGCTACAGCCGTATGGGAGCTACAGCCAGTCTGCAGGAGCTACAGCCATAGGTCTGCTGAGGATTATCTGTGCTGAATTTCTGTGTCAAAAATCTGCAGCATTTACAGTAGCAGCCAAATAGATCAAATTTTAACAAATCCCACCACACATTACAGAAAGAATCAGTTTAGAATAACTGTGGATATTGACCTGTAATGCGGAGTTTAAATCTGCAGGATGTCAATTTATGCTATGGATTTTCACAGCAGATTTCATGCTTTGCAAAGCATAAGTAAGATGTAATAACTAAGGGAGGAAACATGCAGCAATTACACTGATGATCCCACAGTACAAAAGCCACGCTGGGTTTCCCAATGTGGATTTCTCACAGCCCTGCTGTGGATTTGTCTGATTTGCACAGACCCGCTTACTAACCCTTGTTTTTGGATCTCCTTCTTGCTTTGATTTAAAACAATTGTATCAAAAACTGCAACTCAAAACACATCAAAAACTGTGTGTGTGATCCCAATCTTCTGGATGTATCCTACGCTGCAAGTATTGCTTTTGTGGAAGAAAACTTCTAGAAGTGCAGCTTCACACAAGCATGCTTGCACGTGCATTACGCATGGAATAGAACCCGTTGTTTTTATGGGTTCAATCTCATTTTCGCTTCTACGCACACATTTCGTGTGTGCAAAGTATTATCTACATGTGGGAAAATTAGGGCAGGACCTATCTTCCTGCTGTTTTTTTCCAAACTCGCATGCACTAGTGTGGAGTTTAAAAAAGTCCAAGAAGGAAAAAAAAACTTTGTTCCTGCGCATCAATGCTCCGTAGCAGTGAGCATAGCTCCTGCCCTATCTTTTTGGCACATAGTATAGCACACGAGCAGGAGCGTAACTTGAAGCTTCTGGACCCCAGTGCAAAATCTGTAACGGGCCTCCAACTATAATTCTTTTTTCATAGTACTGGGCTCCCAATATGGAGAAGAGAGGCCTTATGGGCCCCTCAAGGCTCCTGGGCCCGGGTGCCACCACATCCCCTGCACCCCTTATAGTTCCTCCCCTGCACACGAGAATACCGCTAGTGAAAACGAAACCATTAAAATCAATGATTTCATTTAGTTCCCTAAGGCGCAAAATCTTAAAAATGGGTGACTCATTTTGGAAAAGCACTCCTCGCACGTTCCTATTTCTTTCCTGTCGTGACTCAATAAGTATAATCGCTAAAAGTTATTGAAGTGATGAAATATATTTAAATATTTTTAAAGGAGTAGAAGTACAAAATGTCCCTGAGTCTTTATGAAAATTTCTATTTGCAATACATTAGGCATTTTGGGCTATAAATACCTCTTCAATCCATAACAGGATCTGCGCAGTGTGTTCATATCCTCACAATTCAAAACATCTTAGTACTTGGATCAAATTGAAAGGCATTTTCATTCATCCAGTTTTAGTATCATCCTCGTGAAAGCTCTAAAAACTATTGATAGGAAGCAAAACATTGAATTTGGAGGAATGCACAGCATCTGTAGTGTACAGTGTTGCAGTCCCAGGATCTTGAGTTTGTACTATGTGTCAAATTGGTTGTTTTTATTATAGCTGTTGACAAAACATGGTGGAATGAGTTTTTAGATAGCCCTTCAGAGACAAAAAATGTCACCATAGGCACACGCAGCACTGTTATTCCGTTGTACTTCTAAAAATGTTTTATTGATAATAGACTTCAGAGAAAATAATAAGTTTACAACAAACTCATATAAACAGAGGAACTAATGTGCAACAATGTACTAAATCAGTCAACTGTCATAGGCCTCTTGCAGACGGCCGGACCAGATACAGCTGCGAGAATTCTTGCAGCGTGATGTGAGCCCTGCCCCTGCAGTGATTCACGCGGCTCACCACCTCCGGCGTCTCCTCCGCTCTGCTCTGTGCTGGCTGCCGCCCAACCGGCACATGCGCAGAGCAGAGCCGGCGCATCAGAGGTGAGGTTTCTGTGTGGGCCTCTGCGAGGCTCACACAGAAATAGGGCATGCTGCGATTTGTTTTCACACGGTCAAATCCCTTCTATCTGCATAGGGCTGCATTATCTAATGCAATCATATGGTAGCGTGAACAGGCGGAGATTCTGTGGGGAATCCCACGGTGGAACTTCTGCCTGTGTGCATTTATCCTTATTGTACTGAACCTCTAAGGGCTCCTGCCCATGGATATTTGCTGCGGAATCCATGGCGGGCGTCCACACTTTGGATCCACAGCAAACAGCGCTCATAGCCTGCTATGGGAAATCGATTTCTCCTGCACACTTGCAGAAACCAATTGTAGTTTCCACAAGCGGAAGAAAAATCGCAGCGGGCTCCATTTTTGTGTGTATTCCGCACTCATGGCTTCCGTTGAAGTCAATGGAAGTCGTCAGAACTGCGGCCCTTCCGTAATCACGCCTAGTGATGCCAAGAAGAGCAGGAGTTTCATGTGGAATCTGGTCCTGACATGTGCAGGGGGCCTTAGGCCACTTTCACACACAGTGTGGGTAAAACGGCACATTTCAAATGCTGTAGTTTACCGCAATTTTGATCTACGTTTTTAAACGCAGGCTAATGCCTCCAACAGTGCTTTTTAACGCACACCATCATTGTGATGAGTGATAAGGTGTGTTAAAAAATTGTGAAAAAACACACAAAAAAAGAACATACAGCATTCAAAAATCGCAGCTGCATAACGGGACAAAACAAGACCACTGATTTCAATGGATTTTAGTGGTTTACCCAGTGGTTTAGCCTTCTTCAGTGGGTACCCCTCAGAAGAAGGCTGGTTGCAAATGTGCATCAGGGGTTGCAAATGTGCATTTCCCACACTATGGTGGAACTCTGAGGAGCTTTATACTATTTAGGCTGGATTCATACGGGTATATCCGCCGGGTTTTCACGCCCGGCCAATATACGCTGCCCCTCTGATACATTGGTCTACACAATGTATTTCCATACCATAAAAGCACCCAACCGGCCATTTCAGTACTTTTACGCTGGCAGCGGCTACATAGACTCCTATGGGAGCCTATGACAGCTGCTGGAGAAGGGAGGTGGGAGAGAGTTTAGCAGCGTGACTGCTAAACTCCAACCCCCATCCCTGCTCCTCTCCGCCCCTTGCCGGATGTTTGCAATGGGAGGACTAAGCTCTGCTCCATCCCGCCCCCTCCCATTTCTGGCTGCAACAAGGCGCGGAGTGGGGGTTGGAGCTTAGCAAACTAGCTCCCGCCCCATCCTGCCTCCTCCCTTTGCCGAGAGACGTGGAGCGGGAGGGAAGGGGGAGACACAGTTTAGCAGATATAAACTGTCTCCCCCCACCCAATGTCATTGCGGCCTCGGCATATATGCGCCGGGCCAGGGCCATCTGAACAGGCACACAAACATTAGATTTGTGCGCCTGTTCACACGTTTTTACGTCGCCGACGGGCGAACGTACAAAATTCTGACGCCCGTGTGAATCCAGCCTTATAGGTATTTAAAACTCTTTGCATTATCTATGACATGCACTTTGCTTTTTCCTCTTAGATGGGGGTTATACTAGAAATGCATTGATGGCTATTGACCTGGATATACCTAATGATATACACTTATAAGGATTTGTGTTATGCTCTCAGGGACTCATATGATTATATGGGGATTTTTTGATTCAATGTGTTTTCATACTTAAGTATATTTCTGTGTCTTTTCTTTTTGGATATATGAGTTTTCTCTAACCCCTTAAGGCTTTGGTTTTAATTGCTTTCTTATGTATATATTGTTTTTATTCCGTAATTTTGATTAACTTATTTATTGTCGATACGCATATTCTATTTACTATCTATGTCCTCCATGACATCATGCAAGACCTCTGGGGGACATTCACATGTTTTTTATTTATTTGACACTTTTCCACTGTAGCTGGGGCATCCATAGGAGCCCCAGTTACAGGATAAAACATCCCCTGTAGTGACATTAGTCACTGTCAGAGCTGATCAGGGTCTGCTAGGACCTTGTAGCTCTGCTGTGCCAGGGGATCTCGGCAATCACTGACTGCCAGCCCCTGTAGTGAAAGAAAGAATTCCACTTTCACTTTTTAGTATATAGCGCTCATGTATACTAAATAAAGGAGGAGACAGAAAGGGCTAAAACCCACTTCTCCCTCCTCCGCCTGGTTATCAGCTGTGACTAACAGCTGACAAGCAATCCTGCTTCTGATTGATTGCAGAAGCAGGAGCCTTTAATCTCCGCCGTAATTTTACATATACGGCTGGGCTTAAAGCCCGGGACCAGGCGCCATATATTTACAGTGTTTGGTCCTTAATGTGATAAAATATACATATTTTTACAAGTCCTGCACTCCAGTTTGCTTTTCTTCTGTTTGATGCTTATAAATCTATTACCTATTCCTTATAGATTGTAACCTCTCTTGCATAGGGTTTCTACCTAATGTATCTGTGGTACAGTTTCTTTCACTTATTCTAAGATGTTGCTCCCAATATTGGCTATGTAAAGCACTTCACAACTAGATGGTGCTATATACCGGTTAGTAATAAATAATAATAATAATGATTAAGATGATATGAATACATATATCAATGGCCAGAATGCATAAACAGCTGGTTCTACCTACTTGCTGTTTTCTTGCAATCCTACCAAGGGAAAACTGGTTTCTTTTGCATTGCCTACAAGGACTAGTCTGCCAGTTCTGCATAAACACATGTACTGCAATCAAATATTGGACGTACACTAAAATCCTCATGGAACCATTTCCTCTTGATTTTAATTTGCACCTGCCAGAGATAAAGGAGTTACATTTTCTCCTGTTATGTCTACTAGGAAGATGTTAGAAATTACTTATCAAATTCTGAGAATTAAGCCATCATAAAGAGAAAAGAATGTTCATACAAGTACAGTGATATATCCATGCAAATGCTTGTTTATATGAAAAGTAATAGGAGGCTGTTTTCACCCCAAACGCCTCATGTTTCATTTTCAGTCTGCCAGCTATTACTGCCAATTAGCTAAAATGAAACTGCATAGATTTTTTTAAATAACAGATTATAAAACTGGCATGTTATACCAGAGGTTATCATCCTAAAAGGGATGCTTTATTAAGTCTGCCATCAATCAAACTGTTTACTTCAGTAACCCAAAGATTGGATCAGCCACATTCCAGATGTTAGGAACATAATTATAGTGAATTTCATAGACAATCACCATCTGTATTATAGATCACTTAAGCAGACAATAAACACAAATGTCGCATATATAATAGAGATGGATCAATGGAAGCTTCTTTCTCATGACCGTATGCGTTTTTACATTTGCCCATTCGAACTGTAAAATTGCATGAATGAAGAATAGCGGAGATCAAGTCCCGATCCTTAGCTGCGTATTTTCTGCCGCTCAAACGGGCGGCTGCAGCATGTCTGTAAAAAAATATGCTGCACCGCAGAAATCCCTTGATCAGCAGAAATCCTCGGAATGACTACTGATGCTTAAACAGAGCCGGCTGTAATCTTTTCCCAGAGTTGGACGAAGCTAAATTCCTTCCCCTTTCCACTTTTTTTCAGCTCTCGTAGCAGTCTACGAAAGCTTCCAGCATATCTCAGCCAAAGCTAGGGCAAGACCTATGTTTGGACGCAGTTTATAAAATCGGCGAGAGAAAATGGTTGCCGATGTTCTATTTTTGCGATTTTTTTTTTACGCAGCCAGAAATCGCTCATCTGAATGAATACATTGGAATCCAGATGCTTCCGATTTTTGGACGCAGCTAAATAATTGCGTATATATGGCTGTGTGAAAAGGACCTTAAGGAAAAAAGAGGAATGAGGAGCCCAGGGTGTCAATGCCATTGGGGTGTACCTTTGGGGTGCAGGGCAGCCCGCTGGTTTTTCAATATGGTGACATTAATAGGTTGCAAGCCTGCATGCTGCACTACATGTATCATGTGGTCTGATACCCTGCATTGACTTTCTTGTGCAAGGAAACACTAAGCAACCACCCCTCTCATTATAAAGAGGGTTTGTGAGTGGTTGTCTCATCAGTTGCCTCACATGTGTCTGTTTTTGGCTCCTCCATATAGCAGTCTGGACATGTTGAGGGATGCATGGTTTATATGCCTGACCTCTTGTATCAATGTATCAGTGAGTATGGCCGCTTTCTGTGATTTTTGTCTGTTTGATAATTCACTTTCTGTGATTTCAATGTTTGTAGGGATTTTCATTTTCACTTAGATTTTGTTACTTATATCATACATCAGATACACAATGTTTTGAGTTTAAATCCCAAAAAATGACATTTTCGCAAAAAAAGACTATGCATGAATCCAGCCTTAAGGCTTATGTACACGACCGTATTTACGCAGGTGTTTAGCTGCGTTTAAAAAAAAACAAAAAACAACATTTTATAAGCCACGTCAAAAGATAGGTCTTGCCCTATCCTTTGCTGAGAAACACAAGAAGCTTCCATAGACTTCAATGGAATTTGGAAAAAAGTAAAGTAAGTAGTTTTTAGTGTTCATAAAAGCCATGTATCTGTTTGATAGTGACTAAGAAGCATGTAGGAGGTAGAGCCATAGTAATAAATTCCAGGTCATTGATTAAGGCTCGATGTGTTCATTGTTGCATCTACAGAAGCATGAGCACTCTACAAGCCAGTAAGCCACATGGTTTAATTGCATCACAGGTTACTCTAGCAGTAACCAAAGACTGTGATGATGACTACACCTTAAGGCTTCTTTCACATGACCATATGCATTTTTTAAGTTCCAGACGTATGCACTGAAAAATCCAATAATTGAAGAATAGCCGCAATCGAGTCCCGATCTTTAGTCGTGTATTTTCTGCTGTTTACAGGTGCAGTGGAGCATATTGGCAAAAAAATACGCTACAGCGCGGAAATCCCTTGATCAGCGGAAATCCTCGGAATGACTACTGATGCTTAAATAGAGCAGGGTGACTTCTTTTCCCAGCGCTGGACGCAGCTAAACTCCCTCCTTCTCCCTTTTTTTCAAGCTCCCATAGGAGTCTATGGGAGCTTTTAACATATCTCTCCCAAATAATAGGGCAAGACCTATTTTTGAATGCAGCGTATAAAGTCAGCTACCAAAATGGCCACCGATGTTCTATTTTTGCCGGTGCCATTTTTTTTACGTGGCTAAAAATGGCTCATCTGACTGAATTCATTGGAATCCAATGCATCAGATGGTCGGGATTTTTGCCTGATTTTTGGAAGCAGCTAAATTTCTGCATATATACGGTCATGTGAATGAGGCTTAAGGTTGCTTCCACACCTAACTGATTTGCTGTGAATTTTGTAGCCTATTTTGGTGCGGATCTTCAGCAGATTTCACCCTTTCAATTGGATCCAAAGTGAAGTGGTTAAATCTGCTGCAAAATCCACAGCAAATCAACTACATATGAACGTACCCCTAGCCTCTCCTCTACCTACCCTCTATTTTATATACATGTTGATGAATGTGATGACTTATCACTCTTCCCTGTTCCAACATCTCCATGTCTCCTGTCAACAGGACAGCGAGCCAGGAAGAAGGTGCTTTTAGATGAGCCGACTATTGTTTGAACAAGTGAGTGACATCACCGCTAGCTCGATCGCTCTCATGCAGCCTCTTAAGACAGGCAGATACATTGTTGGCTCGTTCAAACAACAATCATCCAAAATCATTAAGTCTTTAACATCCGCAGTATAAACGAATGACAGGGACTGAACAAGCAATTTTTACATTGAACAATAAGTGAACGAGCCAATGATGATTTTTATGCCTGCAACAACTTTTTGAACGATATTCATTCCATCTAAAAGCAGCCGAAAGGAGACATCACTTTAGAGTGACTTTTCCCTTCAAACATTCTACTATTAGTTTATATACTGCGATTACATAAATTAACCCTTTGCAATCCAATTTCGGATTCAGGGTTCCCTAGAGGGTTTTCTCTTTCTGCCATTATACAATGGCGCCATCTGCTGGCTAGAGCCAGTACTGCGGTATGGGACATGCTGAAGAGGCCTCCGACAACAGAGCGGCCAGTAATATACAGTAAGAATACCCTGCCGGACGTCTTCTGACATCGGAGCTGTACAGGCTTCAATCAGAATGTCTTCAGAGGTCAGACAGTGGATTGAAAAGAGTTAAGGGCTCCTTCACACATTAATATTTTTCATTAGTATTTTGTGAGCCAAAATCCGGAGCGGAACGTACAGAGAGAAAGTATAATAGAAAGATTTGCATTTCTTCCGTATTTTGGACCCGCTTCTGGTTTTGGCTTACAAAATATTGATGAAAAATACTGACATGTGAAGTAGCCCTAAAACTAGATTATTCTTGCATTGTCTGTATGGCCTTGTTTGTGGTTTAGATTTCTAAGTAGATCATTTCGCTCATAGGAAAAAAGAATGCACAAACATCTATTTTGCTTTTCATAATCCACTGACACAGTAGAAACTTTTGAAGTGAAGCAGAACAGTTCGGTTTGTTTTTCACTAGTTGTGCACCGCAACGCAAGTATTTCATAGTCAATTTCTTTTTGTTTTATTTATTTCCAATTAGCACTGTGCTAATAATCTAATAATTAGTATGCAGTCAGACATAGTAATGTTATAGTACGTTACAGGGAAATTATATGTCTGGACATATTTGCTCACAGCTTGAAATGAAGAATAGCATTTCAGAATGACAAATGCAACAAACCACAAAAAAGGAAACTACATTTGTCTGAAAACGGAAGAACATGCGTAGATTTTAACTTTGGGCTAAATATAATCAATCGCTGAGCAGGAACCATTCTTTATATTGCTAGCATTTTTGCCCTATATAAATCAATTTGATGCTATTATAATTATGTTACCCTCTAAAATACGTTATGATGTGTACTTTATTTTTACTAATATATTTTATTGCCCTTATCAAGTTTTTAATTGTCATATGTTGTAGGCAACCATTTTCGTTCCGTATACCGGTAATTCATTTCTAGGTTATTTATGACATCACTGATTCATAGTCACTAAGCCTTGATTCGATTGATGGTCTACAGTCTCAAGCCTCCACTATGAAGCAGCTGCTCCTTGGTGATATGCCGTAAGTCCTCTGTGTTATTTCTAGAATAAAATCATTATGAAATATATAATATACCCAAAATATATCCTTATGTTGCTCTCTTGTGATGAAAGTGTAAAAACCAGTGTCAAAACTTCCATTGCTCATAGATCCACCTACACAGAACTCATGTGAAGCCTTTCTCCTCGAAGCTAATTCACTAAAAGGAAGTTGTTAACATTCTTGCATTACAGATGTACAGATGTAGCACTCATTAACATGACTGATGTATCATGATAATTCGATTTAGGGCTTAGTCAGACAGGCGTTTTTTGCCGCGATTTGCGCATGCGTCCGGCGATTTTTTAAAACCATTGCTTCGCAATGGTATCGGACACATGAGCGCTTTTTATGCGCTCGTCCGAAAAATTATAGAACAAAAAATTGCAGATCGCACCTATCTGCGATCTGCGATTTCTGTTCGCTTCTGTATATGCGCTCAATGGGGCCGGCGGCAGCAGCGCCGACCCCATTGAGAACATATAGAAGACAAATCATTCTTCTCTGCCACAGCTGTAACAGCTGTGGCAGAGAAGAACGATGTTTGCCCATTGAATTCAATGGAGCGGCAATACAGCCGCTCCATTGAAAGCAATGGGCTGCCGGCGTGCGCGGGGTGAATTGTCGGGAAGGGGTTAAATATATAAACCCTTCCCTGCAATTCATGCTAAAATGTGTTAAAATAAAAAAAAATTGTATACTCACCTTTCCGCTGCAGCCAGAGTCCAGCCGCGGCCGCTGTCAGTTCTCCTGAACTGCTTCTCGGCACTATTCAGCCGGCGGGGCTTTAAAATCCCCGCCTGCTGAATGATCTGCCTCTGATTGGTCACAGCCTGACCAATCAGAGGCCGGTTTCACTCACACACCCATTCATGAATTCATGAATGGGTGAGTGACTGCTGCCTCTCAGCGCTGAGCCAATCAGGGGCAGGTCTGACTCACATCCATTCATGAATTCATGAATGGATGTGAGTGAGGCATGCCTCTGATTGGCTCAGCGCTGAGCCAATCAGGGGGCAGGTCTGACTCACACCCCCTTCACACCCACCGCAGGACGGCCGCTCGGAGCTGCCGGCAGAAGGTGAGAATGCAATTTTTTTTAATTTTAACACATTTTAGGATGAATTGCAGGTAAGGGCTTATATATTTAAGCCCTTACCGACAATTCATCCCGGGCTCGCCCGCAGCGCATTGCTTTCAATGGAGACGGCTGTATTGCCGTCTCCATTGAATGCAATGCGCTGGACAGCTCCGGCCAGTTTCTAATGAAACGCGGCTAGGAGCAGATTTTCGGGCGATTTGCGGGCGACTTGCGCGCACCGGTCACGCGATTTGCGGATGCGCATCCGTCATGCGATCCGCAAATCGCGGCAAAAAACGCCCGTCTGACTAAGCCCTTACAGCATTGTAGTACATTGCAGTTGAATTCTTACAATGTGTTAGATGTCAAGTTAAGGCTTGCTAGATCTGTAGTAGAGATGTAGCCTGACTACTGCTTCTACGAACTTGCCAACTCTCATTACACTTGCCACCCCCTCTCCTGTTAGTGTACTTGTGTGGTCACAGAACTCGTAGACTGTAGAGAAAGACTGTTTGAATTAATGCAAGTGCTGCTGTGACCACAGGAATTCACAGGATTCTACGGACATAGAGACAACTAAAAATTCACTGTTGAAGTGAGATACTCTAGTTATTTTAGCTATTTTATCTGTCTGTCTCTATCATGTATGTATTTCAGATGACTTAATGGGGTACAAGTAATTTATGTCTCTGGCTGTGCCTCATATTGAAAGTAATGGAATGTGTAGCCTACAAGAAAATGAAGCTAATAAACAGCAAAAGCACCTATTTATTGATTTGAGATTAGAGGCTTGAATTTATACATCAACATAAACATCCTAAATAGTTTTTAAGTGGATAACTGGGAGTGCACTTTACATATTTTGACTTTCTGCACATTTACCAGGTAACATAGTTTAGGGCTCAGTCACACAGGCGGAGAGCCATGCGTATTTCCACACGTAAAAACGCCCGAAAATGCGCATGACCAGCTCCATTGCCAGCCATATGTTCTTTCTCTGGCAGGTGCAGATTTTCGTCCGCACCTGCTGTGCAGGCGTTTTTCCGCGCGGACCTCCGCTCGTGTGACTGAGCGCTTAACAAGAGCTAGTTTAGGGTGCTTTCACACTTGCACTGGGGATTCCGCTTTTCCGCTCCGTTCCGGTAGCAAGAAAGGGGAATCCCCGCAGTTGTATGACACTGCCTGTGATGGAATTGAACAGCTCCAGGCGGATCTCATTGACTATATTGGGATCCGTTCACTTTCTGCCCAGCTGTCTGGCCTTTGGATGGAAGAGAAAGAGCTGCACACATTCACCAGCAGCGGGAACATTATTACTGCTGCTGGGGAATTCCTTCTTCTCCCCTGCAGGGGAACTCCTCTCTCCCCACTACAGGGGTATTCCTTCTTCTCCCCTGCAGGGGAACCCCTCTCTCCCCACTATGGGGTAATTCCTTCTTCTCCCCTGGAGGGGAACCCCAGCATCTATGCTGCTGGGAATATTCCTCCAGCCCTACTGACATGAAGGGAAGCCCCACAGAGAAGGGGGTTCCCCTGGGGCTTTCCTTCATCTCTCTCTGTCCTCCTGGAGCTACAGCACTTTTTTGCTAAAACACACAGCTCACAATCATGTGAATGGGCAGTTTCATGGCCAATTAAGCTCGGGGCTTGATAGTGGGAAATCATCCATTCATGCAATTTTCTGCAGCACCTGCTAGCTTCTGCGTGATTCTGTAGCCCATGTGAATGAGCCCTTAGTGTAAGATCAGGTCATGGCAGTCAACAGTGGGTTATTACATGAATGGATTGGGTGGCTGGTCATCATTTTAAAAGCCAACTATCATATATGTTGGCATGGGTCACAGCCACTATTGATTTTTCATTTCTTTTACTCACTATTGATTTCTGGCTGCAGTGCTACATGACGTATATACTGCTCCTCCCCAACCAACAATGGCTGTTATCTCAGCCACCTATGTGGCCAGATAATTAAGCAAGTACTTTATTACAAGGCCGCATAGCTGGCTGAGAACACTGTCATTATTGCTTAGTGTCTTAGCACCTGTGAGTAGAGGTGGACTTCCACTCCGCCCTGTTTCCTCCATATCTCTGTGTCCTCACTCCACTCCACTCATCAATCATGCTCCTTTGCATGATCATGTCTCACACGGCAGCATTTGCAGTTCAGATCCGGCTGCCGGCTCATACTGAAAAGTAGGATTTATTTTTCTTGAGGAAAGCAGCTTGCTAGAAAATGTTTATTAGTGTCATGGAACTTTAAAATAACCCTTGTTCACCTTTTCCCACCAATATTGATTCATGCAAGTATCCTTGTCTACACAATTAGAGATTATCACAGCGGTCAAGACTCTTAAGCTGGCCATACACATCAGATAGCTGTCGACAGAATACTCATTCGCCCAACCTCTCATACACACGAGTACTCCTCTATAATTGCCACCACTTTTCAGCTGCTGTGGAAAAAACTGCAATATGACTGCTACAACGGAATGCACCCATATTCAGCAGCACCACATATCAATACAGCCTTTTACTGTGCCAGGAGTTATCAAAAGGGCTGTCTGTTAGGCTGGTTTCACATCTGAGTCAGAACCTCCAACTGGAGGTTCCATCACAGATCTGGCTCAAAATACCGAAAGAAAAAGCACTGCATGCAACAGTTTTTCTTCCGTCCAAGACCCGGCTACCTGGGCGGAGAGCAAACAGACCCTATTATAGTCAATGGGGTCCATCCAGCGCTGTTCAATTCCATCCACAGACAAGAGCTGCGGGGATTCCCCTTTCCTGCTACCTGAACAGAACAGGAAACCGGAATCTCCGATGCAGATGTGAAACCACCCTTAGTTTTTGGGAAGGTGCAACTCTGAGCATATCCTTAGAGATTTACAGAACATGCGGAGAGTTCTAGTGTTGAAAATGTCAACTCCCAGCATGCAAAAAAGTCTGTAGCTATCAGGATATGTAATTGGAGGGTTAGAGGTGCTTTGAAGTCATTATTATGGAGACTCAGTGTCTATAAGTGGTGGGGTAACTGGGGAGTGCAAATTGAAGGACTGGTACACTTTATTTACCAACTGCCAGCTGACCTCTTCCCTACATGCCTTCGCTGCCGCACTGCCTTTGCTACATGTGGGCGACCATACTGCAATAATGTACTGAAAAAATACTGCCTAGGTCCCGATACTACAATAGCAGTTTAATAGGCTTATGTAAAATGTATTACATACTGTACATCACCATTCATATTGCACTTAGAACCAGCATGCCAATTTTTCGAAGAGGTTTTTTTATGCCACATTAATTTGTTATAAAATTCATAGGCAACTGAATAAATGAGCCTATTAACATGGATACAAGTAGGAAGTGCAGTGCACCCCGAAACTAACACTAGCAATTGTGTGTTCACAGTAAGTGATGTGATTAAGTGTAATTTACTGCAAGTGACATATATTTAAGGTGAAATACTGTATGTAATCAGCGAGACAAATTTGTCTATATTATAGGTCGCTTTGCTTAGAAGAGTTCTATAGAGGAGACAAAAGGCATCTGACTTTTTTATTCTCCGAAAGGAAATACGCAAATTAATAGCGATTCCGAGAGTTTCTTTATGATAATTGTGAACTATGACAGATGTTATTCAACCATTCCAAAAGGTTGCTGAATTATCATCTCAAAAGCATTGCTATTCAAAGGGTACAGAGCATCAAATGGGATGTGGGATTTAGAATACTTTACTGGTAAATGATACAAAATAACTGAATTAAATCTTTTATAAAACAAGTTCTTAATTTTACCACTGAGCCGCACATAATAACGGTGAAACGTAACAGAGAGATCGATGCTCTTCAGGTTCTTATGGGATCCCCAGTTTCTTTAATTATCTATCTGACCATGATTATTTCGCAAGGTCCTATGTGGGCATAAGTATCATAAGTTAAAATGGTTGTACAATGGTTAAATAATTGGTGGCCTATCTGCCACCCAGGATACCCGATGATAAACTATTCAAGTGAATGGGAACTTTGTATGCAATACCAAATCCTGCCACTGCCATGGGAATGGAGCTGTTTGCTTCCTGAAGAAATCAGCTCAGTGCATGAGCAGATTGAGCTGCCAAACAGCTGATCAGTAGGGGTCCAGGGTAGCAGACCCCGGACAATCTATTATTGATGACCTTTCCTACGGATAGGTCATAAATAGTTTACAACTAAACAACACATTTAAGTATGTTTTATATTGTATACCATCACAGTGATAGTTTAATCACAGACCCCACTTTTAAGAATTCTCATTAACAGCTACTGTCATAAGGTGAAGTCATTATGACAATAGTTTAGGCGATTAAATAATTGCTGACCATTAGGGTTTCAGATTTCTTATTTATGTTTAAAGGGTATCACAACAAAATCCCCTGACAGTATGCCCCACCACCATTTATAAAACCCCTTACTAGGAGCGAGAACCCCTTTTTTTTGTAAGAGCAGCATCCACTGTGGGAAAGGCATAGCCAGACATGGCTTAGAGAAGCCCGATAGAGAATCTTGACCCAAGGCAATCAGATGAGCAAGCTACTATTTAAAATTAGATTTTCTTTCTGAAACAAGCCCTTTAAAGAGAAGCACTAGCCAATTCCCTTTACCT
Source organism: Eleutherodactylus coqui (assembly GCF_035609145.1). Classification (NCBI taxonomy): domain Eukaryota; kingdom Metazoa; phylum Chordata; class Amphibia; order Anura; family Eleutherodactylidae; genus Eleutherodactylus; species Eleutherodactylus coqui. The sequence goes on along the minus strand of NC_089837.1, from coordinate 184,252,893 downwards.
TCCTTTCTTCCCATCCAGCTTTATACTTTTGGCCAGATGAAACACTGCAACAGAACCATACCGTATGAACAAGGTCTCATAAATGTGCAAATAATGTATAGTAACATTTTTTTTTAAATTCTTCATCAGAATTTTCTTGCATGTGCCTCTGGGGTGCTCTGGGATAAACCCAGGCAGAAGACAGGGCACCACAGAGAAGAAAAATGATGATTAGTAAGGGCACATTTTCATGAGAGTAACAAACAGAGAAGTCCTGAATCGTATAAGACCCGATATATCACTGGAGGGCAAGATGACTGGCCTCAGACTCACGTATTTTGGCCATGTAATGCGAGCAGAGTCACTAGAAAAATCTATAATGCTTGGACAGATCAGTGGCAAAAGAAGACCCGGCCACCAAAGGAGACGATGGCTGATACTGTCCAAGCTGATACTGGAATGGATATTAAACAGCTGAAGCAAAATCGAAAAAGACGGACGGAGCTTGCCTTTGGGGTGGACTTGAACAAACATATATTACTATACTTTTTGCACTGGTGGGGCAGTTTTGCATTGACATGGTACAGAGCCATGCCCCAATTTAAAAGATAATGTAGCTTAATTAGTTCTATATGTGTTCTTTTTCCTGTGAAATTGTGTTGCATAATGCGCAATTACACAGGTATCAGATGCGCAATTGCACATACCCATTGGCTTATAGGAGGTCTTTAGTGCACAAATGTGCACTGAAATGGAGCGTGCTGCCGGAAATGGGAATGAACCCATTGAAATCAACTGGTTCTTTTCTCGGCATATTGCGTGCGCAAATACGCCTGCGCGGGTCCGCCCTATTCATCTATAGTAAATGGTGATTATAGAAACCTCTGCGCATGCCTCAGAAACAACTCCGTTCAGATGAATGGAACGTCTATTTACAGAAATCTCTGTGATTTCTATATGGGTATATTGAAATCTGCCTCATGTGAATATACCCATACAGATAAGACCTTCTATACAGTGCTTACAAGAGGCCACTAGTCAGGGCATCCTCTGTCTTCAACCAAGCCTTCCTTTACAACTTACCTCATCGCATAGGTAAATCAACAGGGCTTTTAGTGCATTTAAATTATTACTGTTCCATAAATAATTTTCAATCTAAGACAGCAAGAAATCATGTAGATGAAAAATGCTGTCAGATATGATGAGTTGAAGCTCATGTGGAGCAGTTAGTTCTGCTATTTTTCCAAGGGGACCTGACTGCAGATGTCAGTATTTTGCAATAAAAATCAACTCAAGGTGCAAGTTATATGTCCCAAAAATGTTATTTAGGCCTCCTTCCCACGAACGGATTTCCGCCGCGTAATTCGCGGCGAAAATCCGCTGCGTTGCACGCAGCTATTAGGTTCTATTGAACCTAATAGCTCCATGCTCACGATGCGTAATTCCACCGCGGAATTACGCACCGCGATTTCTCCCGTCCTCACCCGCAGCATGCTCTATTTTCTGCGGGTGAGGACGGGCTGTACGCACTGACGGCTTCCATTGCAGTCAATGGAAGCCGTCCGTTCACGCTATCTCCCGCTGTAACCAGCGGGAGATAGCGTGAAAAAACGCTTTCCCGCCCACCGCCGAGCGTCATATGACGCCAAATGACGCGGTCCGGCCGCGTCACGTGACACGGCTGGTGACGCGAGAGCGGTGGGCGGTGACGAGCGGTGACGCGGCGGTGGTGGGCGGGGAAGCGATTTCACGCTATCTCCCGCAGGTAAGTATAGGGGCTCTGGGGGGCGCCGTGACGGGCTTCACAGCGGAATATTACGCTGCGGAGCCCGTCACGCTCGTGGGAAGGAGGCCTTATATAGTATATGAAAGTATAAAATCTGCTGTAATGGTGCCCATCCTGAGTATGTTATAAAAAGTTAACATTGTTTGTTTAAAGTTTTTGTAAAGTTTTGCCATTTATAAAAATAAATAAATAAAAGTACCTAAATATATACAAATACTCACTAAATTATGACATCCTAGCTCAGAAGTAAGTATTTTACATTTTCATTATCTTGCTCATCTCTGTGCAGCACCTTTGTTTTCATGTTGCCAGGGCTTGCTGTGGGCAGGATTACCAATGGAATGGACTACAGTTTCCATTACTTGTATATTTACAGCTGCCTTCATACAAGGTGAAAGTTAATGACATAATTACTTCCTGCTGTTGTAGATAACATCTACTCTGCTGCCTGCAGCCCAGCATGTGAAACCCAGACAGGGAGGAGATAAGCCATGAAAGAATGAAGATTGCATCAAGAGAAAAGAACAGAATGAGTGACCTCCTATACTTATAAAAAGAGAGGGGAGACATAGCCATTTGTTCAGAATATGAGAAATCACACACGCAAGAGAATAGTGTAGATAGAGAAAAGATTGAGGGTGGAGCAAAACCTGGTGGAAGGTGAGAAACCAATAAGGTTCTGGAATTGTAGGTGTTTGGAATGGTAGAGGTGCTGCCTGCCAGAAGACGCTCCACCTAGGTGGGCGTGAATGTGATAAGGAGAAAGGAAAAAAGGTGCAACACTCTAAGCTTGGTAGAAACTGAAGGTCATGGATATGGTGGTGAAAGAACTTTTCTTTAATTGGACAATGTGAAAAACCAGCAAGTGAAATCGCGTTTCAGGGTCAGACTCCTTCGTCAGTTCGGCTGGATTAGAGTATACAAGCAATTGGAGACCTGGGAGTGACACGGTTCCAAAAGTTTGTGAAGATCCCAGAAGTCTTATAAGCAGCAGGGTGACCAGGATGAGAGACGTGCTTCATACTAGCTTTCAGATGCATGAACCAAAGTGGTGAAGTTGAATCCTTTATTGATTACTACGGGTTGTGACACCAAACTGGTGCCTTCATCAGATAAAAACCATTGAAGCTAAGCTGAGGTTTTCATACATGTGTTTGTTGCTGGGATTTGACCTTCCTGGAATTTAAAATAGAAGAATCTTACTGTCAATTCTTCAACAAAATCCACAGTTAGTAGTGTGTATTTTGGTGCGGAATTCAGGAATGGCATACTCTGCAATACTGTTGTGGAATATTCCGTCCCGTGTGAAAGGTCCCTCAGGAGACGCTATAGTTAGAGGGCCCAGTAGCTACAAATTATGACTCTGTTGACAAGACAAACTCTTCCTTTCTAAGTAGAATAAATTACATTCTACTTATATTAAATAACACTTTAAGTGTTTTGCCAAAAACAGAGCAAAGCAAATCCCACTCATGGACCAAGTTATTCAAAATGTTAAATCAGCCACCAACTGTTACACTTGGACATCAACAAAAAAACACAGCCATAAGCTAGAAATCATCTCCAAATTGTTGCCTACATAATCATCAAGAAAGTAGGGACAAATAAGTCTTGATTAACTAAAGCATGAATCAGCCAAAGTTAGTCAAGCTTTCTGAACTCCCTGCAAATCTGACACCTTCACAGCTTGGCAACTGGCTCATATATAGAGCAGCTGAGCCAAAATTAGTGCTCACTTGCTCTTTAATTTCTGAATATAGTAATTCTTAATTACATGCTCCCTGGAGCTACAAATCCAAATTCACAGGGATCATTAGATTCATGTTGCCTCCCAACTTTAAAAGGAACGCCTTCAGCTTGTACTTAAGATATTACAGGGGTAAAGCACAGACAGGCATATTGGTGCCTTTTTTCTGTCAGGAGATTGCCTATAGTAAACAAGAAATACTGAATAATAGATGAACGACTAAAGCCGCAGCCATTTGAAATGCTTTCATGATATATGATGTTCTGAAGCCAGAAACACTAGTAAGATTTACTATTTAAACACTCTGTTTCTCCGTAACGTGCGTCACCGCGACATTAAGAGAAAAAGGATACTTTTCCCAGAACGGCAGGGTTGCCAACCTGAGTTTTTTCTTTTTTCTGGACAACTTATCCAAAGATCATGGACAAACAACACTTTTTATGGACAATTATGAAAAATGTAATGAAATGATAAAAACTGTAAGTCATATATGTTTATGGGTCAAATACTGAAATGTACTCATTACCAGCATTGACTGTGAGCTGTAACATGATGATAATTACACAATAACGTACCATAAGCCTAAAAAAATTAAATCACAGATCTGTCTATTTTTTTATTTACACTGGAAAAAAGTGCAATATTTTTACAGACTATCCAGGAATTGCCCGACAGTTGTCAGAACAGGCAGCTTGTTGCATTGCATGTCGGTAGAGACATGGAATGGTGACATTTAAAATCCTAATAGCATACACTCCTCCTTACAAAGCTTCGTTTGGCTCAATACATGTGATAGTTACCTGATAATCATCTTTGTTCTCAATAGTTTTTTTTTTTTTTTTTAAATAGTCTGCGCTTTGTGTTCATTCTGCCCTTGCTGCACTGGAAATTAGCTTCCCATACAAGGAACAGGAGGTATATCTACCTGAATCAATGATTAACAGGAGGTATGTCTACCAGAACCAATGATCACATAGGGGGTGTGTCTCAGACTACCTCAGACTCCCTGTAGACACTACAGATAAACTTTAGTTACAGATCACAGCTCTGCAAAATTGGAGCTGAATTAAAAACAGCCAAGCAGCACACACAGGGAATTAATAGCAGGTAATCATCCTGTAGACTGTCTTACATATCATTTGTGAGCTTCTGAAAAGTCACTTTACACTGTTCGAAGGGTGTTCCACAGTTGGCACTCCCAATGATAAGCTGTAATCTGTGGGGAAACCTGGCACAAGGTGTTTTCCAGAGACAGACAAGGAGAAATTTAATTTTTCATAGTCCCCATTGAAACCAATATGCTGTCCATACAATGTTCAGGTGCTTTGTTATCCAGACTTTTAAGAATTATGAAACCAGAATGATGGTTCAAATCTACTAAATTATTTCTAAAGCATTGTATTAATTTGTCTTCAACCATGTAATGCCTGGCAGATTTTATAGTTCTTTATATATACTTGAGGCTTGGATGTCCGGACTCCTATACTTTGTTTAATGCATAATCAATTAAATGTAACTCTATATTTGAACAATAAAGCAACATTGTTCCCTGTGTACCATCTGGTCCTACCCTATCTTTCTTGCACGTAGGAAAACTACATGTGAAAAAAGTAGGGCAAGTCCTGTCTTTTCTCAATATTAACGCATGAGGATCCCGCTAGTGAAAACGAAACCATCAAAACCACTGGTTTTGTTTTGTCCCATTTTGCGGTTCAGTGCAAAATCACGGCCATCTATTTAAGTCCTTAACCTGTAAGACTCCGTTCACATGCTGCACTATTTCGTCTAGAAAGAAATGTTAGGTGAGATAATAGAAGGGCATCATTAGTTTCCATCCTAGGATGTATTCGTACCCGAATTGTAATCTATTTTCCGTTTCCCATGACAGAACAGGAAAATGGAATGCCACAAACAGATATTAGCTAATGGCTCCTTCAAATGGGCGCATGCCTCATGGAATTGCAAAGCATATTGTACATCCCACTGCACATTGTGCGTGCATTTGCACATCCTCCCATAGAGTATGGGGATCTTTGGTGTGCAAATTTGCACAAAAATAAAGCAGATTCTATTTTTTTGCCCATGCAAGAAAAGTGAGTGCAAAAAGAAAATTTAAATTACCCATTGAAGTCAAATAGGTTCTAATTAGAGATGAGCGAGCATACTCGATAAGGCAAACTACTCGAGCGAGTAGTGCCTTATTCGAGTACCTGCCCGCTCGTCTCTAAAGATTCGGCTGCCGGCGCGGGTAACAGGTGAATTGGGGCGGTGAGCAGGGGGGTAGCAAGGGGGGGAGAGAGAGATCTCCCCTCCACCACCCCCCCATACCCCCGCTCTCCCCCACCGCTGCTCCTCGCCCCCTGCCGGCACCCGAATCTTTAGAGACGAATGGGCAGGTACTCAAATAAGGCACTACTCACTCATCTCTAGTTCTAATCTCTGCATATTGCATGTGCAGATTTTGTGTGTGCAAATACACCCATATGAAGGAACCCTTAGCCTTATTTTTTTTTATTGCATTTCAATTCAATCTATTGCGTCTCCTGACAACCCATTGCCATCCCCAGCAAAAATAAGTTATTAACGTTGCAACACAAAGTAACGGCTGTTGTTTTATATTTATTCCATAATATATATCCAACCTCAACCACAACTATTGCATTAGTTTATGTAGAAATATCATTTCAGACTGAATGACCCCTAAGGGATACTTTAATTATTTGATATGACATTTTGTACTATGCTGATAAGCTGAGCTTCCTAAATACTGTACCGACGCCTCAAACAGTCATCATTCTACTTTTCTCTGACCTGCATCTTAAAATATCCAGTGCAAATGTGAAATGACTTAATAAATTCAAAGTAGGACTAAGAAATCCTGTATGCTCATTGTGGTAATCTTTGAGCCTAATATCATGAATGCCTTTATTTGAATGCATATATATAGCAGAGAGAAGTCTGAAACTTTAGTTTTATCAAATAAAAATATTAATTAACTAAATAGGAGTATGCCTGTGTTAATGAACTATGTCATCTATCATACAGAATAGATAAACACAGGATTATCAATCATTTTCATTTTAACATTTAGCCAAAGAGAACGACTGCTGGCATGAACTGACTTCTACGTCACAGATAACTTGAGTCATTCATCGAATCCAGGTCACAAAAACCTATTTATTACTAATAAAGTTAGCAAGCCCTCATTTCTATTGCCGAATACAGCATTATTTCAGGATGAACAATGTAGGAAGTAAAATGGAGACGTATCACAGCAACCAAAACTGGGAGCAACAGATATAATTGTAACATTGTGATGTTTTGTGAAAGTATAATGCAACATTTCTGGTAATGACAAGAAATTATATATTACAGTTACATAATGGTTACACAACAAGTGTTTTGTGGGAAACGTGCCAGGAGTTCTTGGCAGTAAAATCCCAGGTAAAATAGTCAGTTTCTTTTACTGACGTACATCACACTTGTGATACACCCAATATGTGGGTCTGCAAGTTTTTGAGGCAACGGGCTCTAAGAGGAACTTGTCTTTCTAGGATGCAAGGGTAAGCTGTAAAGTCATACAGTGGTCACATGCAAGGAACCAAAAACCTACCAATGCATGACTATGATGAACAGCACTGAAGCCTTAGTGTCATTACCCAAAACATATGCAAATCCTTACTTGACGAAAGTATTGGGACAAACATACTGGTGATGAAATTCACACTTTTCCATGCGATGTTAGGCCACCTTTGGCTTCAATGACTGTAGCAACTCTCCTAAGCATGCTTTCTACCAAATCCCAATATACTGTATGTGTGGAAGGATTTGCCTTCAGTCCTCAAGAACAGCTTTCAATAGTGATGCAGGTGACGGCACTGCACAGATATGGCATTCCAAAGATGCTCAATGAAGTTTGCAGATGTTCTGTTCCTCAAACCAAGCCTCAATACTGTGTAATATGTTGCTAGAGACACGGAACTGTAAAAAAGTATTGCCACAGGGTAGGTAAGGCCACATTTGTGCAGAATGTCTCTGTACCCATTGGCCTTGAGGGTGGACTTAATTATAACCAATGACCCCAGTCCCTCACAGCAGAAATGCCCCCACACCATGACAGACAAACTTCACCGTTCATATGCTGCAGTTGTGTAGAAACTGTTCTCCAAGCAACCATCACACCCAAGTACAGCCATCTGATGAGAAGATGGTGCACTGTGATTCAGCTGTCCACCAGACATGCTTCCACTCATTTACAGTCCAAGAACAACATTCCAAGCACCATCACAGGTGCCACTGTGCATTTACTGATGTGATATTGGGCTTGTGTGCAGCCACCTGCCCATGGTAATCCTTTGCATGCAGTTCCCTATGGTTGGTTCTGATGCTAAATAATGATTCAATGGCCTGTGAGACCTCCTTAGTGAAATTTTTGCAGAAAGATATCCGTGATGCCTTTATAGCTCCTACAAGGCTTGGTTGTCCATACTTTGTCAGTTTACAAGTTCTCCCTAAAAGTGACTGCACTTGCACACACACCAGATGTTTTCCAGGTCCGAATAACATTGCCAGCAGTGGATTTTGTAGATTCCAAAAGCGCTGCAATGTCATAGAATCATAGAATGGTAGAGTTGGAAGTGACCTCCAGGGTCATCGGGTCCAACCCCGAGAACTTCAACTTTGATTGATTGGTATGCGACTCATTGATCCATTTCGGAAAGAAGCAGCATCTGAGGTGTGTTGTTTTCTAGCTGAGGCTTAGAAACAGTACTGTATAATACACCCTTGCACCCATCACTGCTGAAGAACCTGTTTTCAAGATAGGCAGTGCCTACATAATATGATGTTTGTGGAAACATTTTTTGACATTTGTCAACTAAAAATTACCAGTGTAGAGTAGAGTTATATGTGGTATATGGCATATCTGTATGTATAAGCACTTATATATTTTAGTATAATATTTAATATATACAAGAAAGCCAATGAATGTCTTCACGACTAAATGAACTTCAAATTGTCTGACCAACAGTTCAGTGTCGCCATTTATATCAAAAGTCCAATAATTCCATTAGCGGCAGAATAATGAAAAACAGATGATAAAATATGAACTCCAATATTCTAACATAACTTTACATGGTGTTTACAACCGCAGGGCATCATCTTCAGTCATCATTTAGGCACCAAGCAGATTCTGCTTTTAGAAAAACATAGCTCTTTCCATGGCCAAAACAATTTCCCTGATTTATTTGGGATTACATTAAAAGTGTCCACTGATGTAAACAGCAAAAGTGGCTGTCACAATCAGGATATTAAACTTAATCTATGCAGTAAAATGAAAGAAAAACATCTTAAATATTCCCAATGAGCCTTTCTGAGCAACATAACCTGCTACTAATTGTACAGGATACATTATATGTCTTGGTAAAGAACAAACAATACATCAGATTTATGTTTAAGGGATTAGTTCGAAAATACATTTTTTTAGTCCGCCAATATATTTAGAAAATCAGTGAAGAGCGAAGTCTAATCTAAGTCTCAATATGTTGTAACTTAAATGGGACCAGATTCTGGCAAAAGGAAAAAGAAAAGCCGAGGAAACAAATCAGACTACCAAGGAAGTGAACTGTATAAATGTCAGTTTTTTAATTGCTGGTAGTCCATTATCCATACTGAATTATCAGTGTATGGCTGTAAAATGTTTTTAAAGAAGCAGTGACGTTTATTCTCTGTGATCCTAAATCCAGGACTCATCAGGAGATTTTTGATTTATTGAGGTGAAGAAACAAGGTGTTTTGGAACTGGTCTAACCGTTCGTCAGATAAGTACACCACTATCAAGAATGCATACAATGCAAGTGTATATACATGCATACAGCAGTCTTTGAGCAGGGTCAAACTTCAAAGGGTAGTGCAACACGAAGAGCACTAGTACACCCTATTGGGAATCATCACTGCATTTGAAAGGATACAAATGTTATATAATAATAACACAAGTACTTAAAGGGTTGTCCTGTTATAAACTATTGATGGGCTATGCTTAGGTCATTAATATGAAATTGACAGAAGTCTGTTCCACAGGACCCACTTGAGCAGCTGTTCACTAGGCAGACGCACTTGTGTAGAGAGCTGATTTTTGCAGAAACCAGACAGCTCCATTCTCATTGCATTGGCCAGGTTTGGTATTACACCCACTCACCTAAATGGGAACTTTGCCCCACTGATCTTCTGTTGATGGTCCACCCTAAGGATAGGCCTTTAATAGTTTATAACTAGACAACCACATTAATTCATTATAAAAATCATTAGTACGTAAACATCTCTGATTTAGGCCAAATGCACACGGCTGGGTCGGATTACACAGCGGAATAGGACCCTGTGCTTGGCCAGTGACCCCTGCGTACCAGTCCACAATCACCTCTTCCGTATTACGGATGTGTTGGCGCACCAGTGCACCTGCGCAGTACTGAAAATGTCGCGCTTTCTCTAGGTGATGACGTGGAATCCGCGACCCTTCCGCAATGCTGAAGAGCCGTGAATCGAATAGCTTCCATTGACTTCAATGGAAGCCGTCCGCATGGAATCTGCGCTGGAATAGGACATGCTGTGATTTTCCCTCTTCAAACGGAAAATCTCAATTGATTTCCGCACGTGGACATGGAAAAGCGATTTTCCATAGCATGTCTATGAGTGGTATTTGCTGTGGAATACGGAGGCGGACGCCCACTCTGGATTCCGCAATGCAAGTACGGCCATGTGCATTAGGTCAAAATTGTGCAGTGCATAAATAAATAGATGCTGTTCTAGTAAACATCAAAAGGTTCACGATAATAACTAAAACCCAAGAGCAAAAAGCTTATAATAGCATCCCTTATTTCTAAAGATGCAGTCAGATGAGCGTGTAATCCATGCTGCTATAGGAAACCATAGGTTCCGATGAAAGCGCTCACACGGACCCTTTTTTAGTAGTGCAGAATCTGCGCTTCTAAAAAAGAAAGGACAGCAAATGCTGACACACCTGTTGGCTCTGTGGTGAGCCAAGGAGGAGTGTGCTTTACATAGGCTCCTATGGGAGCCGTGGAAGCATATTGCCTGTACTGTGGATGTGTGACCAGGCTGCTTCACGGAGCTAGAAGCAGCCCGGTCACGTGATCTTTTCCTGCATGCTAGGAGCGTGGTTTACACGTTGCTTAGCGACGTATAAACATTGCTCAACTGACTGCACCCTAAGGCCTCATGTCCACTAGGAAATTCAGGCCCGCGCAGATTCTCCATGCAGAATCCCGCAGTGGGTCCCTCCTTTCCCGCGGACATGAGGCCTGAAAATGGATTTTTCTTACTTGTCCGGAGGCAGCGGATCTTCCCTACGTCGCGTCCGGATCTTCTTTCTTCAGCCTGGCGGATGTGCTCAGCACAGTGGAAGCGTGCCGCGCGCATGCGCCGTGCACTCCTTTTTTAAACTCCTGCTCTCCCACGCCGGAGAGCAGAAGTTCAGCTGCGGGTGTGCTGCGGATACAGACGGCTTCCATAGGCTCCTATGGAAGCCCGTGGGAGCCATCTGCGCGGGAGACCCGCAGAAAATGGAGCATGCTGCGGGTGATTTCCCATATGTGCGATCCGCGCGGCAGGAAAAAAGGACATCCACAGGTATTTACTTACCTGCGGGTGTCCAATGCATCCCTATGGCCACGGAAAATGCGCGCGGGACACCCGCGCAGATTTTTTAATTATAATTGTCCGGTGGACATGAAGCCTAAGGGTGGTTTCACTCCTGTGCTCCGGGGCTGCTTACCTGCTTCATTGAGGGAGCAGGAAAAGGGGAACCCTGAGGCTGAACGGCTCTGTCTCTGGACAGAACTGAATAGCAATGAATGGACTCCATTGACTATAACGTGTCTGTCCACTTTCCGCACAACAGCCCTTCTTTTGGATGGAAGAAAAAGCACTGCAGGTAATGCTTTTTCTTCTGGTATTCTGAGTCGGATCTGTGATGGAACCTCCAGCTGGAGGTTCCGACGCCGATATGAAACTGGTCTAACTATAATTAGTAATAAAAATCCATAAATACATACATGAATCCAAAAAAATTGATGACTTGGTAATACAGATCATTTTTCAGCTCATTATCTTATCAGTCACTATGGTTGGGGACCAGGTGTAAAACCGCTGAAGAGTGGGGACATTCATCATATTTTTCATACAGTTTTTCAACTGTTTTTACGGTGTTTAAAAGGAAAATCTAGTGAAATCAATTTTCGGAGGTATCATTCATACAGGTGAGAAAAGCACATTGGTGAAAAGTATTATCTAAAGCCACACTGATTTCCAGAATAAATGGGGCCTATACGAAGCTTAAAGAGGTTTGATGTTTTGGACATGCCCTACTTGTGATAAGGGTCTCATAACAATAAGTGCAACAAGCCGCTTGAGACTTCTCCCCGCTGTCATCTCTCTGCTCAGCTTTGAATTCCCCCGCCGTCAGCACAGCCTGTGTAAGTAAGCGCTGTTATTGGATCGAGTGCCAGCCAATCACAGCTGGTGCTTAATCATTCACAGCCATTCAGAGACTGATGACTAGAGATGAGCGAGCACCAAAATGCTCGAGTGCTCGTTACTTGAGTCGAACTTTCAGTGATGCTCAAGAGTTCGTTTCGAGTAATGAACCCCATTGAAGTCAATGGGCGACTCGAGCATTTTTGTATATGACTGGTGCTCCGCTAAGGTTTTCATTTGTGAAAATCTTAGCAAATCACCAAAGTCATGTAAAAAACACAGAAATGGATAGGGCAGGCGAAGAGCAACATGCAGGGCTGCATTTCGGGCTCTGAGGTCTCACTATTAAGCCACAATAGTGGCAAGAGTGAGACCCCCCCCTCACTGTCAGCATAAAGATCGTTCTCCTCTGCCACAGCTGTAACAGCTGTGGCAGAGAAGAACGATGTTAGCCCATTGAATTCAATGGGGCCGGCAATACAGCCGGCTCCATTGAAAGCAATGGGCTGCCGGCGAGCGCAGGATGAATTTTCGGGAAGGGCTTAAAAATATAACCCCTTACCTGAAAATCATCCTAAAATGTGTAAAAAAAAAAAATAATAAATTATGTCAGCATTAAAGGGGTTGTCCCGCGGCGAAATCGAATTTTTTTTTTCCACTTACCCCCGCATTCTGCTCTGTTAAAAAGAAAGCATTGGTTAGTTTTTAAAAATAGCATTTCGCTTACCTGCATCAGCGTTCTGCAGCTTCTTCTTTTCTTCTTTTAAAGATGGCGCCGCTGGTCTTCTCCCACGGTGCACCGCGGGTCTTCTCCCATGGTGCACCATGGATTTTCTTCTCCTTCCTTGCGTTCCATTGCCGATTCCAGCCTCCTGATTGGCTGGAATCGGCACACGTGATGGGGCGGAGCTACGCGATGACTCGTAGAAGGGGGCGGAGCCAGAACACCACTCGTGCCCGGACCGACCAGAAGGGAGAAGACCCTTCAGCGCAAGCGCGCCTAATCGGGTGATTAGACGCTGAAATTAGACGGAGCCATGGAGATAGGGACGCCAGCAACGGAGTGGGTAAGTGATATTTAATGCACGATGTACATTACAAAGTGCATTAATATGGCCATACAGAAGTGTATAACCCCACTTGCTGCCGCGAGACAACCCCTTTAAGATCATTCTCCTCTGCCACAGCTGTAACAGCTGTGGCAGAGAAGAACAATGTTAGCCCATTGAATTCAATGGAGCCGGCAATACAGCCGGCTCCATTGAAAGCAATGGGCTGCCGGCGAGCGCGGGATGAATTTTCGGGAAGGGCTTAAAAATATAAGCCCTTACCTGGAAAAGAAAGATTTTAGTGTAAAAAAGAATAAAAATGCAGGCATTCTCTTCAATGGAGCCGCTGCTGCTGCCGGCGACTCCATTGAAGACAATAGTCTGCTGGCACACCTGAATTCTTTTTCAGGGAAGAACTTTACATATAAGCCATTCCCTGGAAATGAATTAAAAGTGATTTAAAAACAAAAAAAATAGATACTCACCCCCCTTCAGCTGCCGGGGCACAGCCGCGTCTTCTCCTGCTGTCCCCTGTACTGTGGTGCTTACCTGAAAATCATCCTAAAGTGTGAAAAAATAAAAAAAAATGTATACTCACCTTTCCGCTGCAGCCGGAGTTCAGCTGCGTCTGGCTGGCAGTTCTTCTGAACTGCACTGAGTAGTATTCAGCAGCCGGGGATTTAAAATCCCTGCCTGCTGAATGAGCTGCCTCTGATTGGTCACAGCCTCACCAATCAGAGGCAGCTCTCACTCACAGCAATTCATGAATTCATGAATGGGTGAGTGCTGCCTCTGATTGGTCCCTGCGCTGAGTCAATCAGAGGCAGCACTCACTCACGCATTCATGAATTCAGCTGTTACAGCTACGGCAGAGGAGAACGATCTTTATGCTGACATAATTTTTATTTTTTATTTTTACACATCTTAGGATGATTTTCAGGTAAGGGCTTATATTTTTAAGCCCTTCCCGAAAATTCATCCTGCACTCGCCGGCAGCCCATTGCTTTCAATGGAGCCGGCTGTATTGCCGGCTCCATTGAATTCAATGGTCAGTGCTCGTTTAATCGAGACGAGTACCGCGTGGTGTTCGTCTAGAGTAACGAGCATCTCGAGCACCCTAATACTCGAACGAGCATCAAGCTCGGACGAGTATGCTCGCTCATCTCTACTGATGACTCATGAAAACTTATTGACTCGGCTTATACTCGGGTTGGCTAATACTCGAGTATATACGGTAAGTGGACACAGAAGCTGTCATGGTTAATTCCTTGAAATAGTTTAAAATGGGCCTGAACAGCTTTCTTAAGTAAAATAATATTATCAGTTCTAACTACATTGCTTGAGACAGGTTACTGATCCAGGGGTTTATTCTCATTGACAAATTTTTTGAGTTAAGTAGGTATTTTGCCCTTAAAATGATGGAAGCTACCTTTTTATTTTCTATCGATCATCATTGCCAGAGAAAAGGTTGAACTAGATGAACTTACAATGTTTGTTTCAATTTTATTATATTACTATGTATAATACTATATTACTAGAAATCTGGCAAAATTCTAAGCAAAGGGCCATTCAAAAAAAATCGGGAAAAACTACTAGAAAAGAAATAAACGAAAAAATGACAAAATAAATGAATAGAAAAAGGAAGAAAAATAGAATAAAATGTAATAACAATGGAACCTCTCCAAAAAAAATCCCTAAACCATTTTTTTTTTCTCTGACAAACTTTCTATTCCTCTATCTTCTATGAATATGTGCCCACTTCTTTGAGTAGCCCACTCCTCCAGTAGAATATTTCACATTAATGCCAATGGTGTTGCAATAATCTATTTCAATTACGGGCTTTGAAATAACTGCAGCAAAGTGTACTTTTTTATTTACATTCATCAAAGGATAAGCAGAAAATGCTTCATATATTATAAGTACCTGCTGGTAAACGTCACGCTGTTTTTAGTCTATGCAACAGAATCTTGGAGGAAAAAGATATTAATCTCCTGATGTGAACTGAGAAAACTTCTATATATTCAATATTTGGGACTGAACTTTAAAGCGTTATATCGATCTTTGCTCAGGGGCTTTGCACTGACCATTTCCAATTACCATAGAAATGCAACTGACATTGCAAGTTTGCGCTCATATGGTATTGGATCCCAAGTATACAGCACTTGTCTGGAAAGTTAGCAATTTCCACAGAGGATATATATAATAATTAGAGATGAGCGAGCCTCGCTCTTCTCGAGTAACTGCATTCTTGCCTGAGCGTGCTCTCCCCCCCCCCCCCCCCCCGCTACCTGCTGCCGCCCGCTGAGCACGCTCGGACAAGAATGCAGTTACTCGAGAAGAGTGAGGCTCGCTCGAGTAACTGGCTTATTCGAGCGTGCTCTGCCTAGGCTACCGTTAGATACTTCACTTTATGGCAGATATATTCACATGGCTATTGGCTATGTAGCAACATAACATCACAACAGATTTTCTTTTCTGCTTGATCAAGGTAACCACAGATCAGAGAATGTACTGGGGCCAAAGGTTGTGATTTACCTTCTTTTATCCAGTCTATTTTTACCAAGGATGTTTTAAAAGCAGAACACAGATAAGAAAGGGGTTGAGGTGTGGGGGGGGGGGGGGGGGGGGGGCACGCAGGGTACTATTGCAGTAATCACTAAAGCACATTTGCTATAGAATAAGTAAAGTACAAAAATATGGAACAGAAAGGAATTAGCTGCAAGATGTATATCATCTTGCGAGTTCAGGTAATATATATGAGGCATATGGGGGAGCTCAGGGGGATCCAGCACAATGAGCCAGAATGAAGAGCTGCTATGTATAAAAGGCCCCTTTGTGTCCATGCATTAAATGATCAGACATTGAAATAATACTACAGCCCTGGCTAGGTAAATATATAGCCAGAGCTGGCATCCCCCAGAAATAACAGCTGATAGCAAGAGATTGGAGCAGTTGGACCTGCTTCTGTTTTCATCAGAATGCTTTAATGAACCATTGCTATTCTGCACATCAACACTATGGTTAGATCAGTTCTAATATTTCCAGTTATATAAAGGGGATGCCTCATTAAGACCACCCCATCTCCAAAACAATCGCCAGCCAGGCAATCAGCTGAAGTCTAGTTCCTGAAATCTGTTTTTGACCACTTGGAAGGTTTTCTAACCATACATTTCCCTAACAGCCATGACTGTAGAAAAAAGCAACAGCAGTATTTGAGGGTGCCCATTCAAATGAATAATTAGGTAAACCAAACACCCTTTATGACATACATATGTTCAAGGAAGGAAAAAAAATGAAGTGTGTGGTGACATTTTATCTCTGTAGAACACTTTTCTTCGGTCTTTGTTGGCTTTGGACCAAACACAAGTTAAGCACAATAAAACACTTGCTTGCCATATGAGCTACATAGAACACAATAAGGCTAAAATTATGAATGGGGGCTGAAACAACATCATTGTCTGATAGTATAACACTTTGAGCCAAATTTTGATTTATATACCTTTTCCTTTGATGTTCTGTCACTGCATTTTAGACAATTCGAATGATCACATGAACAGTCCATTGGCGTAGATAGTGGTGCTATTCACCTGTCACTTACACAATTTAGAGAAATATTTTTTCTCAAAGCATATGTACTACTGGAAATGATTATATATATTCGTTCTTCTTCATACGTATTTTATATGGCTGTTTTAAACATAAAAAATTAATGTTGCAGAATTCCTGTTTGAAAGTCTTTGAAAAGGCCCTTATATAAAATATCTAGTCCAGTAATTCGACATTGGAAAAGTGTCAACTCTTAAAGCAGTTTCATTAACATCTCACTGCTGACAGCAAGGTATCCAAATTTAGCTGAAGTACACTGCAGGAAAGATATTGCACTTTAAAAGCAATATATTGTATGTACAGTCATTAAGACATGTATAGACCTTTGAAGTCGCCAAGCAGCATTATATCTCTAATGGCCAAGACGCTAAAAACAAACATCAAAGCTGCACCAAGGAGTTTACACTTGTCTATTAATTATCTATTACGTTTAATGGAGTTATAAGCTATTGCTACTGTACTTTTTAACACACTACTGACATGAATAGTTATGTATTCCTACATAATAAACACAGTATTCCACAGGTATGAATGCACTTCCATACTATATATTGTAGGAAGATATTATTGTTTAGTTTCCCATACAAAGTGCCAATTACAAGAACCCCATACCTGTATTTTGTTATTTCATGACCCTAATACTCATGGTCAGACTATCAACTGTTAACAGATGAAGATGAGTTACTACTATCACTTACATATATGCATACCATTTTCCTATAGGTTTTCAGAACCGAAGATATACAAGTAAAGTAGAGATCATAAAGGCAAACTTTACATTCTATCAGCCACTGATGTAAAATAAATTGAAATGTTTGTCTGATTCAGGCAACCCCATTTCAGACTTCTTTTCCCCTTAGACTTGAAGATTCGAGGCCCCAATGCCAAATGCTTTATTCATACTACTTCATGGGCCCCCTAAGGCTCCTGGGCCCGGGTTCAACCGCATCCCCTGCATCCCCTATAGTTACGCCTCTGCTTAGACATATGTGGATTATAAGAAAGGTTCTGATTCTGTTTTGTCTTCAGCCAACAAACAGAGGTTCTGGAGCAAGAGTTGCACTTTCATTAGCTCAATATGAGAGGTGGAAAGGGGTTTGCAGATGCATTGGCGTAGGAGTACCAAAGCGGCGGTCCGGCACCATGTTGAGTATATATATATTTCATATAGTTTTGGACACGGCGAGCCCAAAACTATATAAAAGAAATAACTCAGAATACTGATTTAATTGCCTTTAAGCACCCACTGCGGGTATTCTTTTGTGGCAGAAGGGCTATATAGCCTCCTCTTGCACAAAGGCCTCAGTTTTCCTGCTATTGCTGCACCTCCTTCAGCCATGCCCTACTCTACATTATATAATAGGACCTATAATACAGTAAGTAGACAAGCCCTTGAAAAATACCGGGACTAATGAGAATACAGATTGACGCCGGTGAGTTTTTGTCATATTTTATTATAGATACATGCATGATATTTGCGTATAAAGTGATAAACCTGTGTACTTATACCAACTAAATCCATTTACATGGAGCCAAGTGTAATTTCTACCTCTGCTCATAGTGATTATGATGCCTTAATTACTTTTTACTCTATGAATACACAACAGCATCAACCGCAATCATAATCATAGAAGCTGCCACTGAAAATGTTACTGTTATGCAGCTTTAATTATAGTAGCTACCAAGGCAAAGCAATAATATCGCAGGAATTATTTATTACAATTTATGTCTGCAGGTAAGGGGTGCATACAATATTTCTTAAAACATTGATTCTCATGATTGGTTCATGACTCTGGAGACACACACACACACACATATATATATATATATATGCAGAGAGAGACAGTTATATGTGTGTGTATAATAAAAAACAGTTGAGACAAATCATTTATAGCTTTTAAAGTTGAGGTATTACTATTATGCGGAAGGAAAAAAATCTCAGCGTGAGCCTTACTTCTTAGTAATTGGTCCATGGATTACTCTATTAGGCTTTACAAGTATTTTACATTCAATACACTGAACACTTTCGGGAACTAACCATCTCATTCTCAAACCAAGCTGTAGAGTTGTAGAGCATGGGCCACAAAGCATGCAAAGTAAAGGCTTATTCACACAGGCAAAATGCCATAACATTCCTAGATGGGAATGCCCCTTTTAATAGGAGTAAGTATACTGCTGTACTCTTGCACTGTGAAATAGAAGTGGCATAGAAAAAGTGAATCTGTAGAAGAACAAGACAAACATATAAAGTATGACTGCACTCCATGGTTTCATGGTTCTAGAGCTGCAAAGCAACAATGGTAACACAACGCTGCGGGTGTTGGCACGGCTTGAAAAAAGCTACGGCTAGCTGAAACATCACATTTGTGGAACGAATTACATCTTCAAATTTGCATCCGCAAAGTCAAGGCTGCTCTCCACTTCTTTGTTTTTGAGACAAATGGTTTGGTAAGAATGGCCTATCCCAACTAGGAGAATGTGTAGCCTCTACTACTTATATTGGAGTGCTGTATAAGCCCCCTCGGCTTATACTCAAGTCAGGGAAGGCTTAAAAAAAAGCCTCCATACTCACCTCCTAGCTGGTGTCTGTGTCTCCGGCGGCAGGCTGCTTGAATACTCTCCGCTGTCATCCCCCACTGTCCTCTTTGCTCAGCTCTGTCATCCCCCGCCGTCAGCGCTGTGTAAGTAGGAGCTGTGATTGGATCGAGCGTCAACCAATCACAGCCAGTGCTCAATCATTCACAGACCATCAGGCTTTCTTGAGTTCTTGCTGCTCGGCTTTCAAATCCCCTGCCCTACTGGCGCTCAATCCAATCACAGCGCTTACTTACACAGCACTGACAGAGCCAAGCAGAGAGGACGGAGGGGGATGACAGCAGGGAGAATTCAAACAGCTTGTCGCACAGAGAAAGACCCGGCTGGGAGGTGAGTATGGAGGTTTTTTTCTTTACCTAGTATATACTGGAGTATAGCTCGGCTTATACTCGAGTCAATAAGTTTTACCAGTTTTTTGTGGTGAAACTTATTATCTCGCCTTATACTCGGGTCGGCTAATACTCAAGTACATACGGTAATTTCAGATTAAATTCAAAGCAAACTCAGATGAAGTGCTGTACTTATGCAACAATTAATATAAAATAAAACCTTAATGCTTATGTATAAAAGACAATGCAAACCAATGAGGAAATCAGAAAGCTGTTCATGCAATTGTAATATATGCTAAATGCCAATAATCAGTTCTGCTATATAGTTTGCAATGCATATTATATTCAGCGATTAGCAAAATTAATTTAATGAACGACAATGAAATTCTGGACGAAATCACAAATGTAAATCAACTGAACCAGAAAAGATGTTTGCTATTACTTACTATGGCAAATTAAATAGCTTATGGTAATAAAAAGTATGTGTAGCACAGGATATAGATTGAAATATACAGCAAGACAAGAGTAGGCTGTGTATGTATATATGTAATGCCATTCTTAAAAAGAGGTAAACTGATCATTATTTGCCCAGATATTCTAACCCTGTTAAACAGCTGCTATTGGAAAAAATGATGTGTTTTTGCAAAATTTGTAAAAATACAGCAGTTTCTCAAATTTGTAGTGGTTTTAGACTAGTGGCACACAAACCTATTTGTACTGTCTGTGTAATTCCACAAGACCCCATTATATCTTAATCAGGCTATATGCATGGATGTATTTTCATGTGGATCAATGGTCCATGAGAAAGACCCATGGCATGTACTATTCCTTTCCGAGTCATAGACAACAAATAGGACACGAATTGCCCACGAATGTGCATTGTCTGTGTATATCTGTAAGGAGAATTTATGTGTTACAGGAGTTTGTGTGCTTTCTGATGCAAGTTGCTCAACTATCTAAGTACAAAACCATCACAGAATATGCAAGCTGAAATGATTCACTTGTGACCAATCCTTCATTTGTGGAAGAGCGTACCAAAGACGTATAACTTTACTTTGAAACCAACAGTTCTGCTTCTATACACTCATCAATTATTTGGGCAGCTCAAAAGGCAACCATACAGGGGAAGATAAATCAGATGTCTACTCGCTTAAAACTATCAAGAAACTTCTCTCGTCCTCCTTCAGGAATATAACATTTGTCCCTACAACGATTCAAGATAAAGATTGTAGGAAGATTACACAGAGCTTAACTTGGCTCTTACAGCTCAAGCATACAGGAGTTTAAGTTGGACAAACTCTAAATTTTTATTTATGGGTGACAAGCCCGGCACCCTCTTAGCATGAAGATTAGATCCAAGACACATTTTAAAACTAAGACTTCATAATGGTATCCTATCACAAAATCCTAATAAAGAGATGAATGAGTTTTTTTTGCTTCTGTCAACAATTACATATGCCTTCAGGGAAGCTAGATTATATAAAAGCTTGTTCATTCCTGTCTGAGCCGAAATTACCTGTTCTTTTCCTGAACCATTGAAATCAACAAGAAAAAGACATAACAGCTGAGGAAGCTAGGTAAGCTATTAAATTAGCAAAGTCTTGGGAGTTCTCCTGGATCACATGGTTTTGAAGCTTTATTCTATAAGAAATTAATAAATTGCCTTACACGGCACTTAGTTGCCCTTTTTAATGCAATTAAGGGAGGAGATCAATTAAGTCCAAAATGTTATATGGTGACTATCAAAGTTATAACAAATAAAGACCACTCTGATTGTGAGAATTATGGACCTATCTCTCATTCATTATGATATTACATTACTAACAAAAATCTTAGCTACCGTGTTTCCCCGATAGTAAGACACCCCCGATTGTAAGACGTATCGGGGGTGTCAGGGGGGTCGGCCAATGTAAGCCGTACCCCGAAAGTAAGACATACCGTAGAAAAAAAAAAACATTACTCACCTCCCCCGGCGTTCTGTCGCGCTCCGGCAGGATGTCGCTCGCTCCTCGTCCCCGGCGCAGCATTGCTTTCTGAATGCGGGGCTTGAAATCCCCGCCTCCAGAAAGCTAATACACACGCCGTCAGCCAGTTACAGAATGGCTGTGATTGGCTGAAGGCGCACGTGGCTTCAGCCAATCACACTATTCAATGACATCATTGAATGGCTGTGATTGGCTGAAGGCGCACGTGGCTTCAGCCAATCACACCCATTCAATGATGTCATTGAATAGTGTGATTGGCTGAAGCCACGTGCGCCTTCAGCCAATCACAGCCATTCAATGCTGTCATTGAATGGCTGTAACTGGCTGACGGCGTGTGTATTAGCTTTCTGGAGGTGGGGATTTCAACCCCCGCATTCAGAAAGCAATGCTGCGCCGGGGACGAGGAGCGAGCGACATCCTGCCGGAGCGCGACAGAACGCCGGGGGAGGTGAGTAATGATTTTTTTTTATTATAAGACATACCCCGAAAGTAAGACATAGTCTGGCTTTTGGGGATAAAAAGAAAGTAAGACACTGTCTTACTTTCGGGGAAACACGGTACTAGATTTAACTCTTTTTTGGCATTTTATATTCATCCAGATCAAATGGGTGCTGTTCCAGGAAGACAGGCAGGAGACCACACAAGTAGAATTATTGATATATAATTTCTTTAGTTGAATCTTACTGGGATGGAAATTTTAGAGAAAAAGCAATGGAACTGTCTCTGGATTTGAAGAACGCTTTCGTCTCTCTGAATTGCCACACAATATTTATTATGTACATGACAAAGGTGTTCTCTCTCGTCCCTCCTTTTTATTTTAGCCATTGAACCTTTGGCATTGCATATTCGGGGCGATATCCAAATATTTGTGACTTCGTTGTGGGTGATAGAGAACAAAAATGTGCCCTCTTTGCTGATGATTTGATACTCATGGTTTCTAGAACAGGAACCTAGAACAATGACTTAGAATCTAGAACCAGAACCCACGGAATCTGGAACTAGAACTGTGAATGGGAACCCAGAATAGAGAACCTATATCTGGGAGCCATAAATCTAGAACCTAGATCTGGAACAAATCTACAAACTGGATCTGGGAATCAAAAACGTAGAACCTGGAATAAATCTGGAACCTAGTTCTGAGATTCTTGAACTTAGTATCTATACTTAGAATAGAACATAGTATCTGTAATTTAGAGGGATAAATTAGAACCCTGAACTTGGATTTGATCAAAAACTTAGAGTCTAATACCTGTAAGTCAGGAGCATGTAAACTCAGGAACTGGTATTCTATCTAGAATTCCGGAAACGTGATCAAATCGAGATTCAAATCTGTTAAGTCTAGTAGAAACAATGCTAGAAACACCAGAACACTGAAATAATCTATCCCCTATCTTTGTGATAGTGGGATGAAAGTTCTATCCTTGAACCTCATGGGCCGCTATCATCAATAATTTTGGCCTCTGTATATAGCTTAATAAGTCCCATCTCCCTCTGTCTATCTGTTTAGTTGTTGTGATCACTATTGCAGCACCTATGGAGTTACGTGGTCAGGATCTGCGTTATCTTCAATCCTGGGCCATTACAGTGGGAGCCCAGCTGTTACATTTCCTGTGCCAACAGGATAAGCATAGCATAATTTTTTGCAGTAAAGATTCAATATAAGCCTTTTGATGATGTTCATTTACGTCATGGTGGAGGAATAGGTTATTGTGCAACACACAGTGTACTGGAAGTACCAATGTGACACATGTGGACTAAATATGAGAGTTTTTTTTTACTGTCTTATTTTGTTTATTCCATCAATGAACCTATTGTCTCAGGCTAGGCCTTTTGGGTTGTTAGGATGAATGCAAACGCCCCAGTTGGATTCAGACTGTGAGATTCTCGCAGTGGGACTCTACCCGTGCCCCAGTACTGACCAACGGCTGTGGGCAAAATTGCGCTGTCTGCATAGGATTGCATAAACCAATTCAATCTTATGGCAGCGTGCATCGGCAATTCCACATGAAAACTCACCGTGGAATTTCCGCCCGCGTGCATTCAGCCTTAACCTCTAATGGAGCAGTGACAGCTCCCAATATCCCATCAATAGTGTCTCACAGGAAATGTTGGATGTAGCTGTATTTTCATCTGTTGGAGGGATTCCATATATTTCCAGAAGTGATCTGAGATTATATGTCTTATTGTGTTGTTCATATATGAATATTTGTAGGTGCAATCAATTAAAATTGTCTTCAAGAGAGAAGAGTTTCAATGTCATATTGTTAATATATACAAAGAATGTCGAAGCTTCACATTTTATTTGATGTGAAGTAGTGATGCTGCTTTTATCCACAAAATGCCTTTTGCAATCCTCTGTAATCTGCATATAATACATCATTCATGCATTAGGATACAGCTCTTTAATGCTCACTTTACAAGCAATATTGCATAACACAATAAGAGCCATAGTAAACCTCATCATTTTAACCAGTATATTGTAGTAATCCACTAACAACTGAACTCTTTCCCCTACTTGCTGATCTTTCTTTTTACAAGCTTTGTGCGTTGCCAAGTTTGCTGCTTTATTTAGGATTACATTTAATAATGTTGGTTAAAATATAGCAGGATATTTTCTGTGCCACAAAACCACAATGGCCCATTAACTCAGAAAAGTTCTGCGCTGCTGCAGACACACAGACATCAATAATGATTAAAGATTTAAGAATGTCAACTTTTAGAAAATGACAACAGCCACTTTCGGACAAAAAAGAGCAGTGTATAATTATTATAACCTGTGTAGCTTGTCTAAACAAAGGATTATATTTAACCGTGATGTTTAAGAGAACCTATTACTATGATCTCACCCCTATAACTGACTTTAATGGCTGGTTGGGGATGAAAAATCAATAACCTCAATGCCTTATCTTTCCTAATGAGCACACTTACCTCCACAATTAGGTTTTAAAGTTATAGCACTCCATATGCATATGAGTAGAGAAGAGTCATCTAACTGAGAAGAGTCATGCTGCTTCATAAGCTGCCGAACTAACTACACCCCCTTCTCTGGATAGACAGGATTTCCTGTGTAACAGGGTATGTGAGAAGCTGTCTATGGAGAAAAAAGGGGGCGTGGGTAACTCAGCAGCTCAGCATGACTCTTCTCTAATCATTTGCATATGGCATAAGATAATTTTTGGAAACTAGTTGCATAGGTACATGGGCTCCTTAGGGAAAGGGAGGGCATTAGAAGAGATTGATTTTTCAAACTTGCTAGTTAGTGAAGTTACTTTTAGGGCATAGTCAGATGAGCATTTTTTTCACGCATGTATAGGTGCGTGAAAAAAAAGCACAGAACACATATATAAAAAACACATGACTGAAGCTTCAGATGCGTTTTTTAATTCGCACTTGTTGTGCGGTTACACGATTGTAAAATTCGCACATATAGTGCAGCCCCATTGAAAGCAATGGGAGAGGATCGCTATCCCCTGCTGCTGTTATAGCTGCAGAAGTGGATTCCTTGGATGTGAAACTCCTGGATGGTGTTACATCCAGGGGTTTCACCTTCTTGTCAATGGGGCAGCAGCGCCAGCCCCATTAAAAACATAGGGAGAAGATCGCACTCCTCTGCCACAGCTGTGACAGCTGTGGCAGGGGATTCTTTCATCACTGAACACTGTGACAGCACTGAATGGCTGGCCAATCAGAGGCTGTGCTTCCAGGATGCAGGGATTTTTCAATCCCTGGCCAGAAGAAAATGAAGAAGAAGAGTGCCACGGACCCAGAGAGAAGACGCGCCAGAGCCGGGCAGCACTTCTAGGTGATGTATTATTATTTTTTTGTTTTTCCTGCAGCTAGAGTTTATTTAAGGGCTTTGACAGTAGGATTTTCTACTGTCAAAGTTGCATCAATTCACATGAAAACTGTGCTTTTGTGTAAATCAAAAAACGCTGATTTTCTTTTGCAGGAGCGAATTTTAAACGCTTGTAAAAAACGCACATGTGACTGCTTTCATTGAAAAGCATTGGTTCTAAAAGATGCATTTTGAAAACGCAATTATACATGCGTGAAACATTTGCTTGTCTGACTGAGCCCTTAGAGGTGAGATGGTGGTGATAGGTTCCCTTTAGGGCCTCATACACAGGGCCATTTAAAATACATGGTTTGAAATGTAGGGCCCTTACTACACCTTTTTATGCCTCCAGTTTTAAACATCGTGACATGTTCTAGCGTATTCAATATTATGGACCTTTTATCCCAATGTTGTTGGTAGGGAAGGATATGGGGAGTCATAGAGGCACCATCTAGTACTCATGGCTCTGTAATATAGATCCTGAAGGATTTCATGTACCTTTGTACAGCAGCTAGCTAAGCCATCTGCATGAGCCCTAAGGAACTGCTGCATGTCTTATTTTTGCCAATTCTAATCTATGCAACATAAAGAATAATTTAAAGAACTATTGTAAACTAAAAAGGAAACTAGTTCCATCATCTATGAAAGAGTGGCATGTTTACAGTATAAGAGTTTTCTACAGTGGTCCAAAGGTATGGAGACACCTGAATAAATGGAAAAAGGTAGTTGGAAACATCATCCTGTGTGTGGCATGTTGCTAAGAGCAAGGGTGCAAATCTGAGAGGGGCGGTATGCAACATTTGAAAGCTGCCATCTTAGAACTAAGTCAATATTTTCAAATGGGAAGGAGTGCATGTTACATATGTATCTGATAGAGAATTTGATGAGGGATCCAAATCTGTGCTTAAAAATGATGTACTTTCATTGCTGCCAAAAATTATTAACAATTTTTCTGTGGCATGGAACACAAAGATGATTTAATATAGGATATGATCGATGTGCTCCCCGTTGTTTGGAATCGTCAAGGCTATCCTCTTCTCCTATTCACAATGCACTGAGAGCAACACCACAACAGACATTTTTGCACAGGCATACAGGACAGCTGTTGCATGTGTTGCAGACTCTAGATTTTCATTGCGTAAACCCTGGACTTGACATCACCCCACAGGTAGAAGCCAGGGAGGTGAGATCTGGCAAGCGTGGGGTCCTCCTGGGACAGAATTTTGTCCTAAAGCTAGAGGGTTGCTTTAATGTGATTCCTAGACCAAGCAACGACATACCTCATAAATCAGTAGTACATTCAAATACATGAAATCTGTAATATATCTTATATGGGGAAAGTGGCGTCTTTTATAACTTCCTGAAGACGGTAGAATCCACTTCTAGACAACCACTCAGTGAGGATACAGAAACCTCCTTTGTAACTAAAATTGTGTCTTGTAACTGAAGACAAGAAGTAAAAGAGAGAGGGTGAAGGAAGATGAAGCTGCAGTCTCCCTTTTTCCGCCTGTATGTAAGATTCATACTGTGAGACCGGAGAAGGAGCAGCAGGGGAAGCGCACACAGCAAATCTCTCAAGGTAGGGCCTGTCAGTTCAGCCCAATTATAGAGAGAGAAATATACTATACAGAAATTATACAAGGGGGGGAAAGGCACAAAATCTGCTCTTGAAACACATATTTTCTAACTGAACTACATCTAATATATGTCAATGAGTGGATATGGCCTACACACTGGTTTGGTTTTGGGGTCAAACCTAGAGATGACACCAAAGGAACCGTGGTCTACACCCTTTCACCCACATGAGCGTTGCTGAGGGTTTCCAGGCCGTTATACTAGAAGTGGTACCTGATTATGTGAACAGAGGATTAGTCAACGGAGTCCAGAATCAAGGCAGGTACTTGAGCATGTGGGACAGTCCAGAGGTCAAAGCACACAGAGTAGATTCAGCATGATATTAACAGGCCAGGAGTCGGGGCAGGCAGCATGCAAGTGAACGGTCAATAATGCAAGTCGAGGTCATGAGTGGAAAATGTAGAGTAGTAAGAAATAGCAAGAATCAGGAAGAGCGCACAAACAACTTACACATGTAACTAGATTCAGAAGCCCAAAAGCTTAGGCACCTTCCATAGGGGTAAGGTAGTTGATATAAGTAGAGGTGATCAGGGAATGAAGGGGCAAAGATTTAGAGCAGGGGTCCCCAACTCCAGTCCTCAGGGACCACCAACAGGTCATGTTTTCAGGATATCCTATAGTAAGAACACCTGTGGCAATGTCTGAGGCACTGACAATAATTACATCACCTGTGTAACACTGAGGAAATCCTGAAAACATGACCTGTTGGCAGTCCCTGAGGACTGGAGTTGGGAAACACTGATTTAGAGGACACGCGCTGGCCCTTTAAGACTGAAGGCTAGAGCACAGCGCCACTCACAGACAGATAAGGCAAGTTGCCAGCTGAAAATTATAGCAATTTACTATTAATTTACAGCTTATTAAGTCCTCTGGGGCTGTCATTTTCAAACAAAGAGATACTAAGACATAATTTTAACAATGGCACAATCTGATAAAATGTCTTGCACATACTTACCCTTTTGTTTTATGTTTATATAAAATATTAAATTCCGACTGTAAAGCTAAAAATACTTTTAGTATTTTGCGTTAAGATCTATTAGCGAGCACAATACATATTAATATAGATTTATCCTCATTACCTTTCCTTCGCATTGATCACTAGGGCTTCTTCCATATGCTGCCTTTACCTCAACTGTAATAGCTCTGGAAGATACATTTCTGCTGTGAGATTTAGCATTGATTAAAGACAAGTAACCAAGGTGGCATTGTCTGGTCTCCATAACAGATCGATTGTTCTCCATCTGCACTGTGTATTTGGTTCAATGACACTGCAAATGCTTTATACTTGTGAAGAAATACTAAAGTAAAGACATTAGTAGACTATAACAACTCCCCAATATTTTCATAATGGGCAGTTTTAATCAATTTACTGAGAGTATAAGGTTCACACACTGCGAATGTCTACAGAAATGATTTTTCGAGGGCTGTAAATGAAAGTTTTTCAAATTCTAATCACGTGAATAGTATTTCCAGGCACTGGCGTAACTATAGGGGATACAGGGGATGCGGTTGCACTCAGGCCCAGGAGCCTTATGGGGCCCATAAGTTCTCTCTTCTCCATATAAGGAGCCCAGTATTATGAATAAAGCATTATAGTTGGGGGCGCTGTTACAGGTTTTGCATTAGGGCCCAGGAGCTTCATGTTATGCCTCCGCGTTAAGGGTTTAAGAGAAGTTGGGGGGCCCCAAGATAAACTTTTTGCACCCATGAGCCTTTAGCTACGCTTCTGATTCCAGTTATTTCCAGTGCGGAGATAGGCAGCAATTCAACAACATATGAAATCTGATTGTCTTTGAGTCAGCTATTCCATACAACAATATGCAGTAAGAAAGAACTTATATCACACAGCATACATTTTTTTACTACAGGATCCTATGAATAATAGATGCCACTGCATGGAACCTGTCAGAGGCCTCCATTTAAGATCTATGTTATAGCATACATGGCACAGAAAATGTTGAAATCCAAATGCTTCAGGGTTTTTGCTCCTCATCAGTGTACAGTAAGTTTTTGGCTGTCTGGGTGCAAGGCCAGGGGTATAGTTTCTCCTTGTCGACACCATCTAGTTGGCATGAGGGGAATTATAGGCCCATGCAATGCTCCTCTAGGAAATTTGGTATGCAAATGGCAGATGCTATAATCTAGTGCCACCTATTTGAACACAGTAACATAGTATGTTAGGCTGAAAAAATACAAATGTCCATCCAGTTCAGCCTGTTTCCACCCCTCTTGCTGATCCAGAGGAAGGCAAAAAAACACCAATGAGGTAGAAGCCAATTTACCCCACTTGGTGTAAAAAATTTCTTACCGACTCCATAATGGCAGTCAGAATAATCTCTGCATCAATGTTTGAAAGTTCCTACCTGACCGGATCAACAACCCCGCTGGTTATTTAATGTATATATCCTGCAATGTCGTAGCGCTCTAAAAAGGCATCTAGTCCCCTCTTACATTCCTCCATGGATTTTGCCATCACCACGTCCTCAGGCAGAGAGTTCCACAGTCTCACTGCTCTTACAGTGAAGAACCCCCTTCTAAGTCAATATCTGACCTTCTAATAGGCCTTGTAACATGACTGCTAATACAAGTTTTAATACATATAGCAATGCAAGATAGAGATATTTTACTATGAAAATAAAGACTCTACTTCAAAAATGTATAATACCATTATACGGTGTATATGATTCTGGAAGGGAGATGTGCAGATTATGTATTTGGGACAAGGAGCTTTGTGATATACCTCTGATCATAACACATGATATTCAGCAATATGACAATTGTCATGTCCTGTAGATACCAGATTATGGTTGCTTTTCTACTAAAAGACAATATGAATTAATAACAGGGGCCGGCATATCGTTTTACTAATTCATGCATATACATTTTTAATACAAATTGTGTGGTGTTCCTTTTCATGCACTGGCATTTTGCATAAATATGCGTCATGAATATTGCACAGGGATTAGACTTCACAAACTATTACCATCAGCTAGAGTTTGAACGCAAGAGAAACTATTTCATATCTATCCAACTGTGCGAAGGTCTTCATGGGAAAGGAGGGATTGAGTCAAAGTTCAAGGCTTTCTGGACATCTTCAATATGTTTTGATAGCAAGGGAAATAAGAATAGCGTGTAGAAAAAGAAATAGTGGAAAAAGCGAATAAACATTTTAGTACCTCAGAAACATTTTAGACTAACCCAAAAATTGCAGACCCTAATATACTGTTTGAAAATCTAATACACAATATTGAAGATGCAGAATAGGTCTAAAACCAGTGTTCTCAGCCAGCAAGAAGAGTTTTAGTTCTGTGACAGCTGGAGAGCCACAGATCAGAGACCACTGGTGTAAAGTAGGCTACATTGTGCTCATACAATTATATTCACATTAGGACATCACATAGCTTGAATCAGAGACGTAACTTGAAGCTCCCGGGCCCCAATGCAAAACCTGTAACAGGGCCCCAACTATAATGCTTTATTAATAGTACTGGGCTTCCTATATGGAGAAGAGAGGCCTTACGGGGCCCTAAGGCTCCTGGGCCCGGGTGCAACCACATCCCCTGCATCCTCTAAAGTTACGCCTCTGGCTTGAATGTAGCCTGTAAATTAGAGCAACCAACTAATATTGCATTTACTGTAGAAAAAACATAGTAAGACACATAAAATAGCAACTGTATTTAAGGTTGTCCCTTGGATAATAGGCGGTACATTTTTTCACATCTGCATCGCAGGCTCTGTTCAGGGCAAAATGCTGAACTACTTCATCCAGGAGAATGGTGGAGAGCACGAGAAAAGCAGAACAGACCCCGTTATAGTAATGGGGTCCATCGCAGTTTGGTTCCATCATAAGACAGATCCAGCTGTCCTTTTTTTTCAGTTCCTATAGCAAAAATATCAGCAAGCATAAACATATATCAGATTTAGGTAACAAAAAAATTATATAGAAATTATCCAAGCTGAAATTCTGGGGTGTTTTTACATGTTTTAGACATTGAAGATTTCAGCTTAGGTTTTCTGACACAGAGCTCCAAATTTCACCTTCATTTTCCAGCCAAACAGTTAAATTATAAAAACCTATAGACACCACTAGAAGTATCTAACTGATTTCAAATTTAGGCCGGTTTCACATGGCCGAGATTCTTGCGCGAGATCTGTGTGTTGCAAGACGCATGCGGTGCGTTGCGAGGTTTCCCATTGAAAACAATGGGAGACACACCCGTGATCCTCCGCCGTGGCTGCCAGCCACGGCAGAAGATCGCTGCTTCCCCATAGTAATGCGAAACATTTTTTATACAAATCGCATCACATTGCATTTTGGCGAGCGTGATATCGGGCAGTGTTTCCTTATAGAACATGAATAAAAATGTATGGAAAAAATGCTCCATTGCCAGAATTTTATCTTTTAACTCTGTCCCTGTATAGGGGTCAGAAAAAGGACTTCCAACCCCATAAAGATGTGTTGTAAAATCCATAGACGAAAAACGTTGGACCTAAAAATTGAATTATAGACATTCGCTTTATGTAAAACTGTAGTCACCTTGGTGCTGTCTGAAGTCTATAAATAAAGTAGTTACATGAGTTAAAAAAAGAAGTCGATAAAATTCATTTTTTTATCTCGCATACGAAAAAAAAATCTTTTCACTCAAAATACGGCAAATGGCATAAATCCCTGAATTAATTACAAATGTCAAGTAATCCAATAGAAGAAACTTTTAATAGCGTTTTTTTTTTTTTTAAGGCATCCAAACCTAATTTAAATGAATTTAACAAATTGAAAATGAATAAGAAAACATTTTCAGGTCAAATTTACACCTTTTGGAAGCTAATCTACAGCAGTTAAATACAAAACCCATTAGCATATCTATAGGTGAGCAAAACCTTTTTATTAAACAGGTTTGCATGGCTCTAAATGCTAAATGATCTTGCTTTCTTGGATCCCTTGATAATCCACATTTACCCAGCTTCATTCACTGTAATTTAGGTTTTTATTTAGCTCACAAAGAAGGAATTATACTAAATAGGTAGCGCATTCATCCATTGGCGTCAGTAATGTTTCCCTTAGCAACCACCAATTGAATGGAAACAAAATAAGACTGAAGGGTCACGCACATAAGACTTGTAAGAAGTGTTCTTTAGTTTGTACCACTCTTATAGTACATTATTTCTAATTCTCTAGCTACCAAATAATGCAAATAAGAAAAAAACAAATCTTTCATAAAATGACATGGTTACACAGCTCACTTTTATGAATTTGTAAGAGTGAGCTAATATCTAGGATACAGAATAAAAAAGGTCATTTCACCTGTCACCGATGTGCAGGGCATCTCACTAGAGGAAGCCACAAACAAAGCAGATTGTATGCCTTCAAAGTGGAATAATAACATAAACTAGCCAATACAAAACAAGGCTACACGTGCCGCTAGAGCTCATCAGGATCTATGGTGTAATCTAATACTAAAGGGGAAATAGAGAACAAGCTATGCCTTCATGAGTCTCCTCCGCATGGTGGCAAATGAATGCAAGAGCGAACAGCTACTGAAGATAACGATAATGTATAGTATATGAACATATCTATACGTGTAACAATGCTAGCACAATCATGTTAGGCTTTATTCAAGTATGCATTGGGGCATTGTATATTCCTTTTCCATCATAGGAAAACGCAGTGCCAGCAAGGGATGGATCCACCATATGAGGGACATGAACAGCACTCAATGAACTCTATTGAGTATATTGAGTAGAATGAGGTCCATAATACCCAGCATTTTAGCAGACAAAATAATGTGTTTCCCTGAATATAAGACCCTGTCTTATATTAATCTTTGCGCCAATAGAGGTACAGTGTCTTATTTTCAGGGGATGTCTTATTATACTTACCTAGCAGGCTCGGCCCAGGTCCCTCCTGCTAATGTCTGGAGCTCCTTGCAGTCCTCGGCCACCCACAGAAGATCACTTACTGGTTAAGAGATTCATAAATCCCACCTCCAGGAAGCAATAGCTCTCATTGGTTCATCAAGCACTGATTGGTTCCCAGGGGGTGGTCTCTTTTTATGTGGCAGATGAATTTG
The DNA here is from genome assembly GCF_035609145.1 of Eleutherodactylus coqui. Classification (NCBI taxonomy): domain Eukaryota; kingdom Metazoa; phylum Chordata; class Amphibia; order Anura; family Eleutherodactylidae; genus Eleutherodactylus; species Eleutherodactylus coqui. Next base: position 184,219,790 of record NC_089837.1, on the reverse strand, counting down.
GGGGCTCTTTAATTCACCTTACAAGGGCCATACAAACACAATTCTAATTGTCAAAGGCAAAAAAATACCCATAGGTAATATCCCCTAAATATAATCTAAATACTTTATTATTCAAAAAGACAAAGACAACATCAAAATATTTAAAATAAAGGGGGAACTTTACTTATGGCATCCTTAGGGGGAACAACAACAAGGGCTACAACACGGCATAGTGGCTATAGATTAAATTTTAATAGGGTTTTGGTGGTGCTGATTTATTAATCTCTACATAGGCTCTTGGATGTTGGCCATCCAGGCCTATGTTTTAGGGCCCGTTCAGACGAGCATATGCGCTAATGCGCGCACACATGCGCGCGTTTGAACGTGCGCACAAAAATGCGCGTGAACGAAGGTCCGTGCTTTACATATGCGTGTTAGCAAATGTGATGTTGGCTGCATGGAGCGCATGTAGATGCGCTTCATACCTTGAGCTGTATCAGCATCCCAGCCAATATACACGGCGCCAGTATTTTAAGTATTGATAGTTGTGAGACACGCGATTTTTCGCTCCCCAGCGAACTTTGGATTACTAAGTTTCTTCCTTTATATAACAGGCTGCACATCGTTTATTGGTGTTTACAACCAAACACATTTGGAACACAACATGGAGTGCTTTATGCCAAGGGAAAGACACAAAAGCATTTAGCTTTAGCATAAAAAAAAAAAAATAACATTGCTGTCTATTGGGTCGTTCACACGAGCGGACTCGCGTGCAGCGTGTCCCATAGGAGCCAATGTTAAGAGCAGCGCAGTACGGAGCAAACTGCCACGCATGCCCTTTATCCGTTGCTGCACGCGTTCACACGCACTAAAAACACGCCCATGTGAACACTTCATAGGAACTCCATGGTTTTATATAGGAGCGCAGTTTTGTGCGCGTGTATATGCGCGCGAAAACACGCTCGTCTGAACGGGCCCTAAGTGTGTATATGCACGATTACACACATGATACTAACTGATGACTGCTGGTCACATTTCATTTGCTACCAGCATTTGCATTGTTATTTTAAATATTATTTGATGTTGTCTTTACTTTTGAATAATAAAGTATTTAGATTATATATATATATATATTTTTTTTTTTTGGGGGGGGGGGTATTACGGATGAGTATTTTTTGCCTTTAATTTACCTTGACCTAGGTGTGGCTTGGTATAAACATAACCGGCCATGTATTGGCCAACAGTGCATGCTCTACACAAGTAACACAACTGTGGTTCACTGTTACAACGAGTGGGAGTGGAGCCCTTTTATATTGTCACTTATGCTGCTGTTCGAAGATTTCAGATGCAAACCATGACCCTAGTTGGGAGTGGAACTTGCAATGGGTTGGGATTCCTCTCTGTCTGTGACCTCTGTAGTGCACGCAGTTTCGGATTATTAACCTTGACGCCAACATCACATGAGGGAATAGAAAGCGTATACTCTTTGTGCAGCAGGCAATTCGCATAATCTAAAAGTGCTTTTTGGCTTGTGAGGGTGAAAGAGCGCAGACTGCTTTTCTTACGTTTATTTTTCTACTTATTATAGTACAATCCCAAGGGCAATGCTATTAAACTATTTTGATATTTGCCTTACAAAATAAAGTAATCCTGCCTGGTTACCAACCAAAATACCAAGTGCAAATAAAGCATGGACAATACACTTCTAGACAAAATTTACTTTTCCCTCACTCTGCTTAGAGCAGTGTTCGGATTAGGTAATTGCATATGGCTGTGTTTTTGGGCCATGTTCTGTCCATGTAATTCCACAGGTATCACACGGTCCCATTATAGTCTATGTAGCTATGCACATGGAAGTCTTTTCACATGGAACCATGGTCAACATGAAAAGAACCTCATGGCATGTCCTACTCCTTTTCGGTTTACGGACATTAAATAGGACATGCAATGCCTCTGAATGTGCATCGTCCATGAATATTAGACATCACAGAGACAGGTGTCTTTGTGCTGTTCCATGCAAGTTGCACCTAAGTGCCATATGCACCTGGCCTTAGACAACCCAAGTAATTAAAGAAGGTTCATGTGCTTCTCAGTAATCAAAGGAATGGATATGTAATGTGAAGCAGCTTTTATCATTCATTCAAATATAAAATGTATAGGCAGTATATGCTCACTGAAAAAATGCATAAAATGTAATACAGTGACTGATATTATAACACATATAAGTGCGTACATGTGGAGGTATTATGGGGTTATTTCGGTCTACATTTAGGTCTTCCATATTACAAATTATTATAATAGCCTCAAAGTAATTCAGCTAATGTATTATGTGTAAATGCATGTGTTGTACATGTGTATACATATTCATCTGTATGTATATGTGCTATAATAATGCACTCTAAACAAATGGGCTAATGCCAGCATTCATTCACCAGTGTGACACTTTGTCAAGTCTGCACATTTCAATAACTTCATATTTCATCTACAAATGATGGTGCTTCGTATCTAGCATGGGTATTCAGCATCAAGAGGATTGTGAAGTAAAGCAATTGCCATCTATAATGTCTGTTCTTTGTAGAACCTAATTATTCGGAAGAAAGGGAAGCTGCACTTACGGATCCCACCCATGGCTGTCACAACCACGGCAGGGGATCACAGAGTTCTACCATTGTTTTCAATGGGGCAGGCATTGCTGCCGCTGGCCCCATTAAAAGCAATGGGCGATATTGCAAAAAGATAGGACATGCGGCAATTTTTTTCCTGCGGTGCTATGCAGGAAAAAAAATCGCTCATGTATATGAACCCATTCAAAAGAATGAGGTTCATATCTGTGTGAAATTTGTGTATCTTGCAACGCACAAATCTCACACGATTTTTTAAGCCATGTGAAACCGGCCTTAGTGTGCATTTGTACATGGCCCCTAATCTCATACTTAGTGCCTAAGCCTGTGGAAAGGTAACAGGCAAGTTGTGGTGTGGCAACAGCAACCAGGAAGTGGAACTGGGGTGACGTCAAGCCTCAGCCCACATGATTGCGCGTTAGGCGCATGACCCCGGTCATTCGGCACTGGGCAACAAACAATGCCCTTTTCTTGTTACTGCAAAAGGTCCCTTAAATGTTGTCTGACCAAAATCCCTCAGTGTTTCCTGTCACTGCAAAAGGTCCCTTAGGTGTTCTTTGTCAGAAATTCCTCAGTGTTTGATGTTTACTTCTTCTCCTGTGGTGTATGGACTGATTGGCCAACAGGGAAGTGTTTTTCCTAGCTGGCCTTATCAGCCATAACGGAAGTATATTTAGAATAATAGAATAGTAGAGTTGGATGGGACCTCCAGGGTCATCAGGTCCAACCCCCTGCTCAGTGCAGTATTCACTAAATCATCCAGACAGGTGTCTATCCAACCTGTGTTTAAAGGAGAACTCGCCACCTCCCGTGGCAACCTGTTCCACTCATTGATCACCCTCACTGTCAGAAAGTTTTTTACTAATATCTAATCTGTGTCTCCTCCCTTCCAGTTTCCTCCCATTGCTTCTAGTCTTTATTTTGGACCCGTCTCTATATGGACACTGATTGTTTTCTGCCTGAGGTGTTTGGCAATGCAGCAATCTCCTGTCAGATAAGTACCTGTGGTTATTTGTTCTGTGTGCGGCTTATTCACTTCTAACGTATACTGTGTTATCCCCATTGTTCTTTCCATCTGCATTAAACATCTTCCCTAGCCTCCATCTAGGAACAAACTAGGCCCCCTTGGTTCCTGATGTGGGGCTACCCTATCGAGATGATCTCCTGCTTCTAGGCTGGGTCAGCCACCCCAAGATTGGTTAGGGATAGCGTTCCCATCCCCATATTCCCCATTACTTGCCCTTATTTGTGTTTCCCTTGTTTTGGTGATATTATACATGTAGATATTGGTCCGCTGTGGATATTAATTATGTTTTGGCTTTGCATGTTAGCGATGTCTGTGAGGGACGCCATACTTGTGCCCTGCACAATTGTAACATATAGGAAGCAGTCTCATGCTCTAGTTCATCATTCAGCAGTTGGATATCATTTACAGTAGTCAACTGGCAGTGTTATAGAGCCAAGTATACGGCAATGCTATATTGTTGTGTATGCAAGCGTAATACGTGCTAAGATAGAACATGATGAAATTTTTCTGCATGTGTTTTTTGCTCAATTTGTGTGAGCGGCAACATAACTACCTATGGAAGATTGGTATAGCGTATTTAGTGCACAAAACCAATGCACGGAATACGCTATACCAACACGCCTGTATGAGATAGCCCTACATGCTACTACTGTCTTTATATCAGAATTGTTTTGGGCTACACACATATTTCATTTATAATCTTTATGATTTACTATAGCTTATCAATGAATCTACAAAACATTTTGGCAGCCGAAATTCTTGGATTAGTTTTCTAGGAACCACACCAAACACAGATCTGTCTTACAGGAAGTAGTTCTGCAATATGGATAGGGATGTTCTTTCATCCAATCATCTCCCTGCTCAGGTAAAGATATATATTCCAACAAAAAGTATTGCCAAAAGGATTGAATTCGCGATAACCTGATATAAAATAAACATATCTGGTTGTGTCCCTAGCAGAGGGCAAGTACAATTGTTTGTCTGTGTTTGGCTTGTTGTTTCCTAAGGCACCATGGATCTTGAGGTTTCACAGGCTTCTATCAGAGTCTCACAAATGTAATGTTTCCAAAAAAAGAAGATAAAAATAATCTCGAATTTCTTGATTCCACAAAGAAATATGACCATTTCCCTAGCAATAAATTATATAACTGTGATCAACAAGTAAGCCAGGAATGTATTCTATCGTTAGACTTTTCATGAGAACCTAAGTAAAAAAATATCACTTTCAATATTTGTCAACTACAATTAGTTTAGTTGCCACTGAATAACAGGTCTTAAAATAGAACATGAACTTCCCCTCTAGCAAAGGAAGAAAGAACTGCAGTTCACTGTTGTCTGTGTCTACCTGAAAATGATCATTTCTGTACCTGTAAATGCAAGCTACCCTTTTAATCCATCATTAAGAGAATAATAATGGCCTGTAAATCCTGTTTGGACAAGACTTATAAATCAGACCCATTTCCTCTAAGCATCACCTATTGAAGGATGGAGACAATCCGTTTTAAAAAGCTAATGAGGCATAAAGCCAGCTGTTTCATCTCCTTCATCTGTTTTACTAACCTTCTCTTAGCAAAATGTTTATTATGAACATTTCCTGCTTGGTCACAAGTACCATACCTTCTAAACTCATTTGTACTAGAGCTATTACTAAAAGCTCATTTTTAGGATGGGACATTTTTTTTAACATCAAATTAGACAAGAACACCAACTAAACTAAATGCGCTGGACAATCTATGCACAACCAATAAATAGCATTAAACATGTACATTTATTAATATACAAAGCTTAATACATAAAAAAACACTAAAAATAGAAATGCCGACACCAAAAACTCATGGGAAACCCACACAAAACTTACAGATGAAGTGCAAAAACTATATTATCATAAAATACCATCATGTACAAAGCAGTCAAAAACACATAAGTGTAAAGTGCCTTAAGGCCCATTTAGACACGATTATTGCTCAAAAGATGTCTTTTGAGCGACTTTGAGTGATAATCGTTGTGTCATTTACAGCGCAAGATTATCGCTTTAACGTTGAGTGATCACCTTGCGCTGCGAGCGGAGGATGCAGAAGACAAGCGAGGTGTCCCCGCTTATCTTCTGCAACCAGCTGTTCCCCGCTCCAAGCGCCTGGCTATTATACAGGCGAGCGCTCTGAGCAGAGGATGCAGAAGACAAGCGGGGTGTTCCCGCTTGTCTTCTGCATCCAGCTGTTCTCTGCTCGGTGCGCCCGGCTGTTTTACAGCCGAGCGCTCTGAGTGGGGTATGGAAAACAGAGCTAGACCGCTTTGTTCTTCATACCTGCCTGTCATCAGGCAGCGGGACACAGTGGGATACAATAGTATCAGCTGTACCCTGCTGTGAATCCCTGATAAGGCTCATCGTTGTATTTCAGCATGCAGAAAGACAACGATGAGCGACGGCTTAACGAAAACTGCACAATGTCAGTGCAATTACACACAACGATTATCGCTGTGTCTAAATGGGCCTTCAGTCATAAAAAAGTGTGTCAAATGCATACTATAGTCTAATAAATTAATACATAAATAAATAAATAGCAAAGTGCTTGTGAATGAAGGAAAGACAAGGATGGGATTACCAACCACACCTGAAGAGTTTTTGCAAATGCTTCATCTGGAGTGTTGAATGAAACCTGCATATAACTTATTTAAACACATTCACTAATGGCCACAAGCACACACATATATTTTCAGTTAATTAAGCACCCTTAACTCATCTACTAAAAAATTACTACCTGGTTACACATGAAGGTGCCATAGCAAGGCATGAAAAGGCTATCACATCCGAACAGACAATGGCAACATAACACAGTGTATTTAGTCATCACATAGGTATACAGATGTCCTGATTACTTGTCTGAGCAGGCATGTAGCAATGCAAATGGTCAAATTTAAATTGGGCAGGCCCAGAACTCAAAAGAATAAAGTGTAAAAATTAGGCTTAGAATGAAATAGATCCTAACATATAAAATGACTACCTGATTATAGACATAAGAGTGGTGCCGTAGCAATACACGAAAAGGATGTAACATCTGGCCAACCAATGGCAGCTCTAGCAAAACACATTGAGTCATCCCATAGAAACACAGACGTCCTAATAGCTGTGTGAATCATGCAGGATGGCCATATTTGTACAGAGCAAACTCAGAACTCAACAAAGCATAAAGATTAAGTCCAGATAAAAATAGACACCAATAAATATCACATATCCTTAAGAAACCCGATAAAAAAGAAATAAACCCCATGCCACATAAAATGACACATCACCAACATGCACAGGATCGCTTGATAATACGACTCAAATAATTGAGGTGGTTGTCATGGTGGCCTCAATTGTTTGTTAATAATGATATAAAGTGAAAAACATAAAAGAAAAAACATTATTAATGAAGGTGAAAAACATAATTGGATGAAAAACTTTATATCTGTGCTCTAAATTAGGGCCAAAGTAAATTATCAATCATCCTGCACTGGACTAATATGATCTAATATAAGGTGTTGTATCTGTATACCAAGGCTGATAACATTATGAATACTCCAAGGGGTGACTGGCATCTTCTAGTTCCTGGAATAACAAAAGCAGCAATTTTCAATAAGAACCTCTCCCTTAGAAAATATACTTCAAAGGCAAGAATTCGGTATATTGATTTGGAAGAGTGATATTTTATGCCATTAGGTGAAATTATCTTGTTAAGGCAAGAGACTTTGGTAAACATTTCTAAGAAAAGAAAAGCAATTTATTTTATGATACTCCGAAAAGAAAAAAGTCACACAGTACATACTGTAGTATGAAATAAAAGCTGCTAGTAATTACTCAAGTAATACAGGAGTACGAAGAAGAAAATCTTAGGCATTTATTTCATAAGCAACATACCAGACTATGGCCAGACTCACTGCTGCATTTACTGCAGACAGGAACTGTATAATGTTAATGAATGGAAATTAACTCTCATACACACATATTCCTTTACCGAATAAACACGGACTTGACTGTCCAGTATTTCAGGTCATCAGTGGGTATATAATGTAGTGCATCCCTGGCAGTGGTCCTTGGTGATCCTCATCCTGCTGGGCTACAAAGGGATCTGAAGGGCTCAAAATATTAGATAGAACTCTGTCATGTACACGCTGATGATGATACTCATGCTGTTAATTACATGTAACCACCTGAAAATACTGCATATCAACAAATTTCCTGTTAGGGCGAGTCCACATGGAGTGGCCACAGCACAACCTAAGACTTGGTGACAAAGTTTAATTGCAGTTCAGTGGGATTTTCAGGTTGATGGCAGTACGGGACCCCGAAACATTGGTCGGGGGATTTAAATGCCGCTGTCAGAATTTAAAGGGATAACGCCGGCATTTAAAGGGTGAACAGCTCCGAAGAGCCACACAGCTTATCAGAGCTGTTGTGGGTGGGTGCTGGCTGTAAGAAACAGCCAGCACCCGCGTTGCATGGAGGGAGATCACCCACACTCTCCCTCCATACAAACCCCAAACGTGCAGGATGTACCCTTACGTCTTGTGTTGTTAAGGGGCTAAACTAGCAGGTATTGTTCATCATTCGATTGTTGGCTATGTTTACACTAAACGATTGTCGTTAATTTTCGCTTGTTTAAACGATTTTTTGAATGATAATCATTATGTGTAAAAGGGCCTTTAGTGAGCTATAGTACATCACTCTGTGACATCCTCCTCAAATGTAATTCATTAATGTAACTCAAGTCTATCATTACTACAGTGGTTGATATGGGGTCCATAAGATTTAGAGGGCTTGTGTCAGTATCCCATGTTGATAAGCCATCTCATGCATGGAATGGGGTTCCCCACTTAGGATCCCCATCCAATAGCCAAACAGGACTGCCCCTAACAGGCAATAGCTTGTGCTTCTATCATTTATCTGAATGGGTACTATGTAAAACTACATACTGCTGTTGTAAGGCAAATGTCTACCTGCCTGCAGCTTCTCCCTGCAAGATCAGCTGTTTGGCTGGGCTGTTGGTATTAGATTCTGTATTAAAGTGCGTACACATGTAGCAGAAAATCCACAGCAGGAACCAAGTCAAAATCCACACCATTGGTGCAGATTCCGATGCAGTTTTTGCAGCGGATCCGTAGTATATTTTGCAATATTGATTGAACGGGTGGCGTCCTCGGCAGATCGGCTGCAAATTCTGCTACAAAATCCGCACCAACTGTGCAGAATTTGCTGCGGATTTTCCGCTGTAGAAAATCTGCACCAATTTCACCACTCATGAACACACCCTAGAGGAGGTTACCTGTGCTGAGACAACCCCTTTAATGACAGGGGCCCAGATCTTGCTCAGTCTAACACAAAACAGCATTGAAAGAGGAACTTATAAGATTCTTCAGAGACTATGTGTTCACATTGAATGTGCAGTACATGAATTACTATTCAGGTGCCCCACCTGTGAGGACACTTATATAAGTACGTGGGATATTGTTCATGGAAATTCTTTGCCATATGCTTTCTGAGACACCAGCTGATAAGAATGTTTCAGATTGTGGTTCAAACAAATATGGTCTGTAAAGCCATTCTTCTTTGTGGATCATCCTCTTATTAAGGTTTTATCTGTAATTGCTTTTCTATAACAGACAATCTGCTAGATCTGGTAAATACCACTTGCTTAGTTTCTTTCAACAGACCTGAATTGATAGTGTCTGTGCAACTCATGACCCGCAGTATAATAGTATCTATCATTGCCATACTAAAGTCAGATTTTTCATCAGCTATTACTTGTGATGGCTCACGCTAACAAAAATTGATCAATAAAGTCATAAATTGTTTAAAAGGAATAAGATGACAGTTTTATCAGCATGGTCTATAAATTACAAACTAGAATATATAATACTGGGTCCTCCATTGGTGCAATCATACTTATAGGTTATGCATTTATCAGAATGGATGGCAAAACTGTCAATGCAGTTATGTGTGTCCCTTTCCATAATAATCTTACTGACAGAAGTCATCTAATTAAGCAAATGACAGTATTGTTAATAAGAAGTGCATGAAGAACACAACAATCTGCTTTATATACTGTAGGTACCAAGAGGAGTGCATGCCGGCAGGTACACAACTAATGTGAGCAAATGCATTATGTGCGGAGCACTGCAGAATAACAAGTGGTATATAAATAATGTATCATAATAAATACAAGTAGAAACCTATCCGGAAAACAATACTCAATGCACATCCAACTTCAAATTCTATTAGAACGTACAACTCACAAAGAGGCAATCAGAGCACAGTGCACATCCCCTATATTTACGGCTAATCTACAGCAGACTAACATATAGACTATATAGTCTTTAGCATTAATTTTAATGAATAACCAATTCACCCTGCTCGGGACCCCTGCCAATCAACTGTTTAAAGAGGAGAGTACCATGGCCTCTTCACTGCATACCAGGCACAGGGCCATACATTTTATAGTGGAGGTGCCCGATACAGCAGCTTAATCCCATTTACTTGAATGAGACTCAACGTCAGTTAGGCTATGTGACAAATGAACATGACATCACAAGCCTGAGAAGAGGTTGTGGTTCTCACCCAATCACAACGTGTTCTTCGAACAGCTGATTGTCAGGAGTCCTGGGTGGCGTTACCCCCACTGACCTGATATTGATGAAGTTTCCTGAGGATCAATATTTTAGTCTCACTTTGGGGCAGTTTCCCATAAGCATATTGCAGGCGCATTTATGCACCCATAATATGTATGGATGTCCCAGCCCATTCGTGGGTTTCTTGACCCTAACTCATAGTATCCTTGGAATCTGAGGTTGGTCAGTAGACTCACGGTTGCACTCCAAAAATGACCTGTGTGTGCAGTGGTTAAACTCAATTATTATAACAAACAATTGCTCTAGGACACTAATTACCATTTTCTGCTCCCCCATATGATAGTGTGAAATTGATACAATAATTCTGATTAAAATATAACTCTTATTATCTAATACTAAAACCAGAGAATGGGGTTCCACTGGGAAAAGAGCTGTATATATCAACTAAACTATTCACCCACTGGGACCGGTGGAATGGATAGATTGTGGACCGTGCCACCACTATGAAAATAGGCTATGGCAATGGGGCTGCAGTACATATTACACATTCATTAATGGAGACAGTAGAGCCTTATTGCATTATTTTAAAAAAAGGTTACCTGCCCAAATGTTTTACTATACAGGTGCCCTCAGGGGTGCTCATTTTTCTTTGTCACATTTCCAAAGAATCACACATAAAGGCAATAAGTTATAAATTATTTTGCAACAGAGCTGAGCGCCATAATTTGCACACAGCATGTAATGAGTGATAGAACTAATCCAAAACTGACTGGACATGGCTGAGCACTGATGCCACTGTAGTCAATTTTATCTGTTCATTATATTAAAGGTAATTTAACATTATGATTTTCAATTAGTATCAGGTTATAGTAGTTCTCAAGAAAACATTGCAATGTAACTATGGCATTAATGGAAAAAGGATGATTGAGCTCACATTGTATTACCATTTTAATAATCTCTCAGCAGCAGAAAGAGCACCATAGTAGTCCTAATGCATAAGTCATTGTTTCTTGTAAGTACTTTTTGTTTATATTCACAAAAACATACTGTGAAATATGTAGGCTTCTAGGGTTGTACAGTCTGTTTCAGAGGCGTCATGAGAAGCTATTGGACCCCAATACAAAATCTGTAAAAGGCCCCCCTACCTATCATGTGCCAGTTATAATACTGGTGTCTTTTCATGTGATAGAAGGGCCCTTGGGCCCCCTGAGGCTCCAAGGCCTAGAAATGACTACTACTTCTGCACCCCCTATATCTACACCCCTTGTCAGGCTCCAGAGTGTCATATATTATGGTCTATCATTTTCTAAAATCCTCTGCTACTGCCATACTGTGCTTTTGTGTTAAAATGGTACAGTAATACAAATACCACTTAAAAAAGAAGACAAACAAACACATAAAATACAGGCATCATATCACAGACAATCATTTGAAGTGTACCCACTCTTTCAGGTGCCTTTTCAGGATAACCTGCCATGAGTGTACAGATGTATTTCCCTTAATTCTTAAAACAATGTGGTATCAGGAGTTGCCTTGCTATCAGGGCAGTTCATTTATACTTTGAATTGCTTTTCAGTAGGTTTTGATGCTTTAAGATAAGAGAATAGTTTTTGCAATAGGTTAAGATAACTTTCTGTGCCATGCTAGCACAATCAAGCTACATTTTGCTGCATGTCTACATACCCACACTTTCCGGTGACTTTCAGGATAACCTGCCATGAGTATACATGAGGAATAACACTATTTCTAGCTGACGCCTATCCTCCATTTATCAACATTTTTCCTCTACAAGCGCCATCTAATTCTCAGTTTTCCCAGAACTGGTAGGTGGACACTAGCTGCTATTGTGTTCTCTTGCATTGCATGCAGAGAGTGAAAGAGATCCTGCTTCCCTCTCTCTGAAGCACATCCTTGTAAGTAATTTACTACGTGGACCCCTTCAACTAATAATCTTAAAAAATACCTTTTATTACAATTAATTAAAAAGAGGAAGAACAAACACACATATACTAGATAAATAAAGAGAAAACACTAAACTAAATTGATGCCACTCAATTCGACAGATGAAGACCAAGTGCGCTGAATAAAGATGGTCTATCCAGCTATTGCATATCGTTGGTCTACAAAAGTGACTAATTAATCTGAAATATATCACGATTGGTTACGCAGATGTCATTTTGGTGATAAAGCCATGACATGTGCGAAAACTAAGTATATTACGTAACCCAACGCGTTTCCCCCACAACCGTGGGTTCTTCAGGGGTTCAGATATATCAATTCCCAGGAGAAAACTGGGTAGTGGCTTGGTTAGGATGAATAGTTGGTTCATTTGGCCTCACAGTATCCAAAGTGACCTTAGCGATGAAAGGACTTAGGATACACGGAATCAGATGTAAATCTGTTTTAAACTGACAGGTGCGACCAAGCTGGCAGCTTATGGTCGTAGTCAGAAAGATGTATATTCCAATGAGGCTATTGTTGCAAAAATTCCACATCAACAATGGTTGAAATTAGTGTGGAATTTGGAACAATTCTATTCTCCCAGATAGAGTCTAACCGGAATAATGTATACCAGTTATAGATTTGCGCCGTTCGATAAGCTCCCTAAAATGCTATATCAAGCATTCCATGATTGAAGAGCAAAGTTATAAAGATAATTGGTTGCATGGACCTATGCTGCCTATAAGGATGCCTAATAATAAGGTCTTCAAATTAGAGCCTATGATAACTGAAAGAAAATAAATGAAAAAAACGGCGGCATGTCAGTCCTGGTGGTGGGCTGACAGCAACATCCTTGTAAGTAACAGCATCATGGAGGACAGACATTATACTGCATTACTGAGCAGTGTTTCAACACAAAAAAGGTCACTTTAGGCACACTAAGTAGGTTGTATTTTTGATAGTTATCACATAAGAATATGTTTGTTTAAAAGTATGGTGACCATTTAAGGTACATTACATATGGAAGCCATTACTGGACAGCAGAGGTTTCAGGGGCTGGCGGGGAGCGGAGGGGTGGAGCGGGGAGGAACGGAAGGGAGATCTCTCTCTCCCCGCCGCAACTCACCTGTCACCGACGCCGGCCCCCGAATCTTTAGAGACGAGCGGGGAGATACTTGGCTAAGGCACTACTCGCTTGAGTAATGTGTCTTAGCGAGTATACTCGCTCATCTCTAGTAGTAATCCTTTCATTACAAAAATCTATATCATTAGAAACTACACTGTTGTGAATATTCTATATGTATTTAACCATAAAATAAAACTAGAATGCAAATTTTTCTAAACTAGATGTTTTTGTCAAGCACAAACAGATTTAGGCCGCCTGCAGACGAGCGGAAATCCCGCCGCGGGATTTCCCGCGGGATTTCCGCCGCTGAAAGTCTGCATAGGAGTGCATTACAATACGCACTCCTATGCAGACGGCCGCGGTTTGGCCGCGCGAAATCTCGCGCGGCAAACAAACCGCGGCATGTTCTAATTTTCTGCGGGGCACGCACTCACCTGGCCGCCGGCTCCGGTCTGCGCATGCGCCGGCTGCGCGGCAGCCGGCACATCAAAGAGCCGGGGCCGCCAGGCGCGGGTGAGTACGCGCTCGTCCCTGCAGGCTCTGGGGTCGGATCGCGCGGCGAGATTTCTCGCTGCCGGATCCGACCCGCTCGTCTGCAGGCGGCCTTATAGTGAGAAAATAAAATTTAGTCAATGCAGACTTTTTAGTTTTTTCTGCATTTTGGTTTTCCAGGTGCTGTTTTGACAATTCTGGAAATTAAACTAATCATACAAACTTTTTTGCCATCATGTCACGTTTCCTAAAGTTATAAATAGAAAACCATAAATTACAATGGAATTATAGTGCCCTTTTCAATATGCACTGTGTCTTCCTCATTGTAAACACTGCCACAGAAAGTTCACCTCCTCAGGGAATTCAATGAAGCAGTAAAATAGGTTTTCTTTTTATTTATTCTGGGTACA